>NW_026735074.1:0-176000 GCF_949786415.1 Peromyscus eremicus
TGGGAACAGACGCATGGGCTATTTGCACTGTGTATGGCAATGGGAGCGCAAAAGTGACTTTCCTTACCAGAAAACAACTCTTGCTCTTAGTACCAGAAACTACATGTGATTCAACTCCATTTAGGACGGGGAAACAAACGCTAGCTCGCCTTCCAAGAAACACACTCTGCTTTAGAGAAAAGAGCATTCTTCTACTCTACTGTGTTTCCTATGGTGTCCGAACAGTGAGCTTGCTCAGAACAAAAAAAACTGTTCTTCCTACACACACGGCCATATCTATTTCAAGTCTGTTTAAGAAACTGACAAGAACAGTAGCTCCTATTCAGTCCAATACACTGTACTTGCTGCGCACAGACGCCAGTGCTATTTGTCCTGTTTATGGCAATGGCAGCGCAATAGTGACTCTTCTTACCAGAAAAAAACTCTTGCTCGTAGTACCAGAAACTGCATGGGATTCAACTCCACTTAGGACTGGGAAACAAATGTGAGCTCACCTTACAAGAAACACACTCTGCTATAGAGAAAAGAGCACTCTTCTACTCTACTGTGTTTCCTATAGGGCCAGAACAGTGAGCTTGCTCAGAACATAAGAACTGTGCCTCCTACACACAGGGGCCATATGTAGTTCAACTCTGCTTAGGAAACTGACAAAAACAGTAGCTCCTCTTCAGTCCGATACACTGTACTTGCTGGGAACAGACGCATGGGCTATTTGCACTGTGTATGGCAATGGGAGCACAAAAGTGACTTTCCTTACGAGAAAACAACTCTTGCATTTAGGACCAGAAACTGCATGTGATTCCACACCATTTAGGACTGGGAAACAAATGCTAGCTCGCCTTACAAGAAACATACTTGCTTTAGAAAAAAGAGCACTCTTCTACTCTACTGTGTTTCCTATGGGGTCCAAACAGTGAGCTTGCTCAGAACAAAAGAACTGTGCTTCCTACGTACACGGACCATATCTGGTTCAACTCTGCTTAGTAAACTGACAAGAACGGTAGATCCTCTTCAGTCCGATACACTGTACTTGCTGGGAACAGACGCGAGTGCTATTTGCACTGTGTATGGCAATGGGAGCGCAATAGTGACTCTTCTTACCAGAAAACAACTCTTGCTCGTAGGACCAGAAACTGCATGTGATTCAACTTCATTTAGGACTGGGACACAAATGCTAGCTCCACTTACAAGAAACACACTCTGCTTTTGAGAAAAGAGCACTCTTCTACTCTACTGTGTTTCCTATGGGGTCCAAAGAGTGAGCTTGCTCAGAACAAAAGAACTGTGCTTCCTACAAACGGGACAGATCTAGTTCAACACTGCTTAGGAAGCTGACAAGAACAGTAGCTCCTATTCAGTCCAATACACTGTACTTGCTGGGAACAGACACGAGTGCTATTTGCACTGTGTATGGCCTTTGGAGCGCAATAGTGACTCTTCATACCAGAAAACAACTCTTGCTCATAGGACCAAAAACTGCCTGTGACTCAACTGCATTTAGGACTGGGAAGCAAACGCGAGCTCGCCTTACAAGAAACACACTCTGCTTTAGAGAAAAGAGCACTCTTCTACTCTACTGTGTTTCCTATGGGTTCCGAACAGTGAGCTTGCTCTGAACAAAAGATCTGTGCTTCCTAAACACACTGCCATATCTAGTTCAATTCTGCTTAGGAACCTGACAAGAACAGTAGATCCTCTTCAGTCCAATACACTGTACTTGCTGCGAACAGACGCCAGTGCTATTTGTCCTGTGTATGGCAATGGGAGCGCAATAGTGACTCTTCTTACCAGAAAACAATTCTTGCTCGTAGTACCAGAAACTGCATGGGATTCAACTCCATTTAGGACTGGGAAACAAACGCTTGCTCACCTTACAAGAAACACACTCTGCTTTTGAGAAAAGAGCACTCTTCTACTCTACTGTGTTTCCTATAGGGCCAGAACAGTGAGCTTGCTCAGAACAAATGAACTGTGCTTCCTAGACACACGGGCCATATCTAGTTCAACTCTGCTTAGGAAACTGAGAAGAACAGCAGCTCCTCTTCAGTCCAATACACTGTACTTGCTATGAACAGACGGGAGTGCTATTTGCACTTTGTATGGCAATGGGAGTGCAATAGTGACTTTCCTTACCAGAAAACAACTCTTGCTCGTAGGACCACAAACTGCATGTGATTCAACGCCATTTAGGACTGGGAAACAAATGCTAGCTCGCCTTAAAAGAAACACACTCTGCTTTTAAGAAAAGAGCACTCTTCTACTCTACTGTGTTTCCTATGGGGTCCAAACAGTGAGCTTGCAAAGAACAAAAGAACTGTGCTTCCTACACACATGGACCATATCTAGTTAAACTCTGCTTAGGAAACTGACAAGAACAGTAGCTCCTATTCAGTCCAATACACTGTACTTGCTGGGAACAGACGCGAGTGCTATTTGCACTGTGTATGGTATTTGGAGCACAATAGTGACTCTTCTTACCAGAAAACATCTCTTGCTCATAGGACCAAAAACTGCATGTGACTCAACTCCATTTAGGACTGGGAAATAAACGCGAGCTCGCCTTACAAGAAACACACTCTGCTTTAGAGAAAAGAGCACTCTTCTACTGTACTGTGTTTCCTATAGGGCCAGAACAGAAAGCTTGCTCAGAACATAATAACTGCGCTTCCTAAACACAGGGGCCATAACTAGTTCAAATCTGCTTAGGAAACTGAGAAAAACAGTAGCTCCTCTTCAGTCCGATACACTGTACTTGCTGGGAACAGACGCATGGGCTATTTGCACTGTGTATGGCAATGGGAGCGCAAAAGTGACTTTCCTTACCAGAAAACAACTCTTGCTCTTAGTACCAGAAACTGCATGTGATTCAACTCCATTTAGGACTGGGAAACAAACGCTAGCTAGCCTTCCAAGAAACACACTCTGCTTTAGAGAAAAGAGCATTCTTCTACTCTACTGTGTTTCCTATGGTGTCCGAACAGTGAGCTTGCTCAGAACAAAAAAAACTGTTCTTCCTACACACACGGCCATATCTATTTCAAGTCTGCTTAAGAAACTGACAAGAACAGTAGCTCCTATTCAGTCCAATACACTGTACTTGCTGCGCACAGACGCCAGTGCTATTTGTCCTGTTTATGGCAATGGCAGCGCAATAGTGACTCTTCTTACCAGGAAACAACTCTTGCTCGTAGTACCAGAAACTGCATGGGATTCAACTCCACTTAGGACTGGGAAACAAATGCTAGTTCGCCTTACAAGAAACACACTCTGCCTTTGAAAAAAGAGCACTCTTCTACTCCACTGTGTTTCCTATGGGGTACAAACAGTGAGCTTGCTAAGAACAAAAGAACTGTGCTTCCTACACACATGGACCATATCTAGTTCAACTCTGCTTAGGAAACTGACAAGAACAGTAGCTCCTATTCAGTCCAATACACTGTACTTGCTGGGAAGAGACGGGAGTGCTATTTGCACTGTATAAGGCATTTGGAGCACAATAGTGACTCCTCTTACCAGAAAACAACTCTTGCTCGTAGGACCAAAAACTGCATGTGACTCAACTCCATTTAGGACTGGGAAACAAATGCGAGCTCACCTTACAAGAAACACACTCTGCTTTTGAGAAAAGAGCACTCTTCTACTCTACTGTGTTTCCTATGGGGTCCGAAGAGTGAGCTTGCTCAGAACAAAAGAACTGTGCTTCCTACACACATGGACCATATCTAGTTAAACTCTGCTTAGGAAACTGACAAGAACAGTAGATCCTCTTCAGTCCAATACACTGTGCTTGCTGGGAACAGACTCCAGTGCTATTTGTCCTGTGTATGGCAATGGCAGCGCAATAGTGACTCTTCTTACCATAAAACAACTCTTGCTCGTAGAACCAGAAACTGCATGTGATTCAACTCCATTTAAGACTGGGAAACAAACGCTAGCTCGCCTTACAAGAAACACACTCTGCTTTAGAGAAAAGAGCACTCTTCTACTCTACTGTGTTTCCTATAGGGCCAGAACAGTGAGCTTGCTCAGAACAAAAGAACTGTGCTTCCTACACACGGGCCATATCTAGTTCAACTCTGCTGAGGACACTGACTAGAACAGTAGCTTCTCTTCAGTCCGATACACTGTATTGATGGGAACAGACGCGAGAGCTATTTGCACTGTGGATGGCATTGGGAGCGCAATAGTGACTTTCCTTACCAGAAAACAATTCTTGCTCGTAGGACCAGAAACTGCATGTGATTCAACTCCATTTAGGACTGGGAAACAAACGCTAGCTCGCCTTCCAAGAAACACACTCTGCTTTAGAGAAAAGAGCACTCTTCTACTCTACTGTGTTTCCTATGGGGTCCAAACAGTGAGCTTGCTCAGAACAAAAGAACTGTGCTTCCTACACACACGGGCCATATCTAGTTCAACTCTGCTTAGGAAACTGACAAGAACAGTAGCTCCTCTTCAGTCCAATACTCTGTACTTGCTGGGAACAGACGCCAGTGCTATTTGCACTGTGTACGGCAATGGGAGCACAATAGTGACTTTCCTTACCAGAAAACAACTCTTGATCGTAGGACCAGAAACTGCATGTGATTCAACTCCATTTAGGACTGGGAAACAAATGCTAGCTTGCCTTAAAAGAAACACACTCTGCTTTAAGAAAAGAGCACTCTTCTACTCTACTGTGTTTACTATGGGGTCCAAAGAGTGAGCTTGCAAAGAACAAAAGAACTGTGCTTACTACACACATGGACCATATCTAGTTAAACTCTGCTTAGGAAACTGACAAGAACAGTAGCTCCTCTTCAGTCCGATACACTGTACTTGCTGGGAAAAGACGCGAGTGCTATTTGCACTGTGTATGGCATTTGGAGCACAATAGTGACTCTTCTTACCAGAAAACATCTCTTGCTCATAGGACCAAAAACTGTATGTGACTCAACTCCATGTAGGACTGGGAAATAAACACGAGCTCGCCTTACAAGAAGCACACTCTGCTTGAGAGAAAAGAGCACTCTTCTACTCTACTGTGTTTTCTATAGGGACAGAACAGTGAGCTTGCTCAGAACATAATAACTGTGCTTCCTAAACACACAGGCCATATCTAGTTCAACTCTGCTTAGGAAACTGACAAGAACAGTAGCTCCTCTTCAGTCCGATATACTGTACTTGCTGGGAAAAGACTCGAGTGCTATTTGCACTGTGTATGGCAAAGGGAGCACAATAGTGACTTTCCTTACCAGAAAACAACTCTTGCTCGTAGGACCAGAAACTGCATGTGATTCAACTCCATTTATGACTGTGAAACAAACGCTAGCTTGCCTTACAAAAAACACACTCTGCTTTTGAGAAAAGAGCACTCTTCTACTCTACTGTGTTTCCTATGGTGTTCGAACAGTGAGCTTGCTCAGAACAAAAGAACTGTGCTTCCTACACACACGGCCATATCTAGTTCAATTCTGCTTAGGAACCTGAAAAGAACAGTAGATCCTCTTCAGTCCAATACACTGTGCTTGCTGCGAACAGACGCCAGTGCTATTTGTCCTGTGTATGGCAATGGCAGCGCAATAGTGACTCTTCTTACCATAAAACAACTCTTGCTCGTAGGACCAGAAACTGCATGTGATTCAACTCCATTTAAGACTGGGAAACAAACGCTAGCTCGCCTTACAAGAAACACACTCTGTTTAGAGAAAAGAGCACTCTTCTACTCTACTGTGTTTCCTATAGGGCCAGAACAGTGAGCTTGCTCAGAACAAAAGAACTGTGCTTCCTACACACGGGCCATATCTAGTTCAACTCTGCATAGGACACTGACAAGAACAGTAGCTTCTCTTCAGTCCGATACACTGTACTTACTGGGAACAGACGCGAGAGCTATTTGCACTGTGGATGGCAATGGGAGCACAATAGTGACTTTCCTTACCAGAAAACAACTCTTGCTCGTAGGACCAGAAACTGCATGTGAGTCAACTCCATTTAGGACTGGGAAACAAATGCTAGCTCGCCTTACATGAAACACACTCTGCTTTTGAGAAAAGAGCACTCTTCTACTCTACTGTGTTTCCTATAGGGCCAGAACCTTGAGCTTGCTCAGAACATAAGAACTGTACTTCCTACACACACGGGCCGTATCTAGTTCAACTCTGCATAGGAAACTGACAAGAACAGTAGCTAATCTTCTGTCCGATACACTGTACATGCTGGGAACTGACGCGAGAGCTATTTGCACTGTGTATGGCAATGGAAGCACAATAGTGACTTTCCTTACCAGGAAACAACTCTTGCTCCTAGGACCAGAAACTGCATGTGATTCAACTCCATTTAGGACTGGGAAACAAACGCTAGCTTGCCTTCCAAGAAACACACTCTGCTTTAGACAAAAGAGCATTCTTCTACTCTACTGTGTTTCCTATGGTGTCCGAACAGTGATCTTGCACAGAACAAAAAAAACTGTTCTTCCTACACACACGGCCATATCTATTTCAAGTCTGCTTAAGAACCTGAGAAGAACAGTAGCTCCTATTCAGTCCAATACACTGTACTTGCTGCGCACAGACGCCAGTGCTATTTTTCCTGTGTATGGCAATGGCAGCGCAATAGTGACTCTTCTTACCAGAAAACAACTCTTGCTCATAGTACCAGAAACTGCATGGGATTCAACTCCACTTAGGACTGGGAAACAAATGCTAGTTCGCCTTACAAGATACACACTCTGCTTTTGAAAAAAGAGCACTCTTCTACTCCACTGTGTTTCCTATGGGGTACAAACAGTGAGCTTGCTAAGAACAAAAGAACTGTGCTTCCTACACACATGGACCTTATCTAGTTCAACTCTGCTTAGGAAACTGACAAGAACAGTAGCTCCTATTCAGTCCAATACACTGTACTTGCTGGGAACAGACGGGAGTGCTATTTGCACTGTATAAGGCATTTGGAGCGCAATAGTGACTCTTCTTACCAGAAAACAACTCTTTCTCGTAGGACCAAAAACTGCATGTGACTCAACTCCATTTAGGACTGGGAAACAAATGCGAGCTCACCTTACAAGAAACACACTCTGCTTTAGAGAAAAGAGCACTCTTCTACTCTACTGTGTTTCCTATAGGGCCAGAACAGTGAGCTTGCTCAGAACATAAGAAATGTGCCTCCTACACACAGGTGCCATATGTAGTTCAACTCTGCTTAGGAAACTGACAAAAACAGTAGCTCCTCTTCAGTCCGATACACTGTACTTGCTGGGAACAGACGCAGGGGCTATTTGCACTGTGTATGGCAATGGGAGCACAAAAGTGACTTTCCTTATGAGAAAACAACTCTTGCTCCTAGGACCAGAAATTGCATGTGATTCCACACCATTTAGGACTGGGAAACAAAAGCTAGCTCGCCTTACAAGAAACATACTCTGCTTTAGAAAAAAGAGCACTCTTCTAACCTACTGTGTTTCCTATGGGGTCCAAACAGTGAGCTTGCTCTGAACAAAAGAACTGTGCTTCCTACATACATGAACCATATCTAGTTCAACTCTGCTTAGTAAACTGACAAGAACAGTAGCTCCTCTTCAGTCCGATACACTGTACTTGCTGGGAACAGTCGCGAGTGCTATTTGCACTGTGTATGGCAATGGGAGCGCAATAGTGACTTTCCTTACCAGAAAACAACTCTTGCTCATAGGACCAGAAACTGCATGTGATTAAACTCTATTTAGGAATGGGAAACAAACGCTAGCTCGCCTTACAAGAAACACACTCTGCTTTTGAGAAAAGAGCACTCTTCTACTCTACTGTGTTTCCTATGGGCTCCAAACAGTGAGCTTGCTCGGAACAAAAGAACTGTGCTTCCTACACACACGGCCATATCTAGTTCAACTCTGCTTAGGAAACTGACAAGAACAGTAACTTCTATTCAGTCCAATACACTGTACTTGCTGGGAACAGACGCGAGTGCTATTTGCACTGTGTATGGCATTTGGAACGCAATAGTGACTCTTCTTACCAGAAAACAACTCTTGCTCATAGGACCAAAAACTACCTGTGACTCAACTCCATTTAGGACTGGGAAACAAACGCGAGCTCGCCTTACAAGAAACACACTCTGCTTTAGAGAAAAGAGCACTCTTCTACTCTACTGTGTTTCCTATGGGGTCCGAACAGTGAGCTTGCTCTTAACAAAAGATCTGTGCTTCCTACACACACTGCCATATCTAGTTCAATTCTGCTTAGGAACCTACAAGAACAGTAGATCCTCTTCAGTCCAATACACTGCACTTGCTGCGAACAGGCGCCAGTGCTATTTGTCCTGTGTATGGCAATGGGAGCTCAATAGTGACTCTTCTTACCAGAAAACAATTCTTGCTCGTGGTACCAGAAACTGCATGGGATTCAACTCCATTTAGGACTGGGAAACAAACGCTAGCTCGCCTTACAAGAAACACACTCTGCTTTTGAGAAAAGAGCACTCTTCTACTCTACTGTGTTTCCTATAGGGCCAGAACAGTGAGCTTGCTCAGAACAAATGAACTGTGCTTTCTAGACACACGGGCCATATCTAGTTCAACTCTGCTTAGGAAACTGAGAAGAACAGCAGCTCCTCTTCAGTCCAATACACTGTACTTGCTGGGTACAGACTGGAGTGCTATTTGCACTGTGTATGGCAATGGGAGTGCAATAGTGACTTTCCTTACCAGAAAACAACTCTTGCTCATAGGACCACAAACTGCATGTGATTCAACGCCATTTAGGACTGGGAAACAAATGCTAGCTCGCCTTAAAAGAAACACACTCTGTTTTTGAGAAAAGAGCACTCTTCTACTCTACTGTGTTTCCTATGGGGTCCAAACAGTGAGCTTGCAAAGAACAAAAGAACTGTGCTTCCTACACACATGGACCATATCTAGTTAAACTCTGCTTAGGAAACTGACAAGAAAAGTAGCTCCTATTCAGTCCAATACACTGTACTTGCTGGGAACAGACGCGAGTGCTATTTGCACTGTGTATGGCAAAGGGAGCACAATAGTGACTTTCCTTACCAGAAAACAACTCTTGCTCGTAGGACCAGAAACTGCATGTGATTCAACTCCATTAAGGACTGGGAAACAAACGCTAGCTTGCCTTACAAAAAACACGCTCTGCTTTTGAGAAAAGAGCACTCTTCTACTCTACTGTGTTTCCTATGGGGTCCGAACAGTGAGCTTGAGAAAGAACAAAAGAACGGTGCTTCCTACACACACGGCCATATCTAGTTCAATTCTGCTTAGGAACCTGACAAGAACAGTAGATCCTCTTCAGTCCAATACACTGTGCTTGCTGGGAACAGACTCCAGTGCTATTTGTCCTGTGTATGGCAAAGGCAGCGCAATAGTGACTCTTTTTACCATAAAACAACTCTTGCTCGTAGAACCAGAAACTGCATGTGATTCAACTCCATTTAAGACTGGGAAACAAACGCTAGCTCGCCTTACAAGAAACACACTCTGCTTTAGAGAAAAGAGCACTCTTCTACTCTACTGTGTTTCCTATAGGGCCAGAACAGTGAGCTTGCTCAGAACAAAAGAACTGTGCTTCCTACACACGGGCCATATCTAGTTCAACTCTGCTTAGGACACGGACTAGAACAGTAGCTTCTCTTCAGTCCGATACACTGTACTTGCTGGCAACAGACGCGAGAGCTATTTGCACTGTGGATGGCATTGGGAGCGCAATAGTGACTTTCCTTACCAGAAAACAACTCTTGCTCGTAGGACCAGAAACTGCATGTGATTCAACTCCATTTAGGACTGGGAAACAAATGCTAGCTCGCCTTACATGAAACACACTCTGCTTTTGAGAAAAGAGCACTCTTCTACTCTACTGTGTTTCCTATGGGGTCCGAACAGTGAGCTTGCTCTGAACAAAAGAACTGTTCTTCCTACACACACGGGCCATATCTAGTTCAACTCTGCTTAGGAAACTGACAAGTACAGGAGCTCCACTTCAGTCCAATACTCTGTACTTGCAGGGAGCAGACGCGAGTGCTATTTGCACTGTGTATGGCAATGGGAGCACAATAGTGACTCTTCATACAAGAAAACATCTCTTGCTCGTAGGATAAAAAAACTGCATGTGACTCAACTCCATTTAGGACTGGGAAACAAACGCAAGCTCGCCTTACAAGAAACACACTCTGCTTTTAAGAAATGAGCACTCTTCTACTCTACTGTGTTTCCTATAGGGCCAGAACAGTGAGCTTGCTCAGAACAAAAGAACTGTGCTTCCTACACACACGGCCATATCTAGTTCAATTCTGCTTAGGAACATGACAAGAACAGTAGATCCTCTTCAGTCCAATATACTGTACTTGCTGCGAACAGACGCCAGTGCTATTTGTCCTGTGTATGGCAATGGCAGAGCTATAGTGACTATTCTTAACATAAAACAACTCTTGATCGTAGGACCAGAAACTGAATGTGAATCCACTCCATTTAGGACTGGGAAACAAACGCTAGCTCGCCTTACAAGAAACACACTTTGCTTTAGAG
Organism: Peromyscus eremicus; assembly: GCF_949786415.1. Taxonomy (NCBI): domain Eukaryota; kingdom Metazoa; phylum Chordata; class Mammalia; order Rodentia; family Cricetidae; genus Peromyscus; species Peromyscus eremicus. Next base: position 10,511 of record NW_026735074.1, read on the forward strand.
AAAAGAGCACTCTTCTACACTACTGTGTTTCCTATGGGGTCCGAACAGTGAGCTTGCTCTGAACAAAAGATCTGTGCTTCCTACACACACTGCCATATCTAGTTCAATTCTGCTTAGGAAACTGACAAGAACAGTAGCTCCTCTTCAGTTCGATACACTGTACTTGCTGGGAACAGACGCCAGTGCTATTTGTCTTGTGTATGGCAATGGCAGCGCAATAGTGACTCTTCTTACCATAAAACAACTCTTGCTCGTAGGACCAGAAACTGCATGTGATTCAACTCCATTTAGGACTGGGAAACAAACGCTAGCTCGCTTTACAAGAAACACAATCTGCATTAGCGAAAAGAGCACTCTTCTACTCTATTGTGTTTCCTATAGGGCCAGAACAGTGAGCTTGCTCAGAACAAAAGAATTGTGCTTCCTACACACGGGCCATATCTAGTTCAACTCTGCTTAGGAAACTGACAAGAACTGTTGCTCCTCTTCAGTCCAATACACTGTACTTGCTGGGAACAGACATGAGTGCTATTTGTACTGTGGGTGGCAATGGGAGCACAATAGTGACTTTCCTTACCAGAAAACAACTCTTCCTCGTAAGACCAGAAACTGCATGTGAGTCAACTCCATTTAGGACTGGGAAACAAATGCTAGCTCGCCTTCCATGAAACACACTCTGCTTTTGAGAAAAGAGCACTCTTCTACTCTACTGTGTTTCCTATAGGGCCAGAACCGTGAGCTTGCTCAGAACATAAGAACTGTACTTTCTACACACACGGGCCGTATCTAGTTCAACTCTGCATAGGAAACTGACAAGAACAGTAGCTCCTCTTCTGTCCGATACACTGTACATGCTGGGAACTGACGCGAGAGCTATTTGCACTGTGTATGGCAATGGGAGCACAATAGTGACTTTCCTTACCAGAAAACAACTCTTGCTCATAGGACCAGAAACTGCATGTGATTCAACTCCATTTAGGACTGGGAAACAAACGCTAGCTTGCCTTCCAAGAAACACACTCTGCTTTAGAGAAAAGAGCATTCTTCTACTCTACTGTGTTTCCTATGGTGTCCGAACAGTGATCTTGCACAGAACAAAAAAAACTGTTCTTCCTACACACACGGCCATATCTATTTCAAGTCTGCTTAAGAACCTGAGAAGAACAGTAGCTCCTATTCAGTCCAATACACTGTACTTGCTGCGCACAGACGCCAGTGCTATTTTTCCTGTGTATGGCAATGGCAGCGCAATAGTGACTCTTCTTACCAGAAAACAACTCTTGCTCATAGTACCAGAAACTGCATGGGATTCAACTCCACTTAGGACTGGGAAACAAATGCTAGTTCGCCTTACAAGATACACACTCTGCTTTTGAAAAAAGAGCACTCTTCTACTCCACTGTGTTTCCTATGGGGTACAAACAGTGAGCTTGCTAAGAACAAAAGAACTGTGCTTCCTACACACATGGACCTTATCTAGTTCAACTCTGCTTAGGAAACTGACAAGAACAGTAGCTCCTATTCAGTCCAATACACTGTACTTGCTGGGAACAGACGGGAGTGCTATTTGCACTGTATAAGGCATTTGGAGCGCAATAGTGACTCTTCTTACCAGAAAACAACTCTTTCTCGTAGGACCAAAAACTGCATGTGACTCAACTCCATTTAGGACTGGGAAACAAATGCGAGCTCACCTTACAAGAAACACACTCTGCTTTAGAGAAAAGAGCACTCTTCTACTCTACTGTGTTTCCTATAGGGCCAGAACAGTGAGCTTGCTCAGAACATAAGAACTGTGCCTCCTACACACAGGTGCCATAAGTAGTTCAACTCTGCTTAGGAAACTGACAAAAACAGTAGCTCCTCTTCAGTCCGATACACTGTACTTGCTGGGAACAGACGCAGGGGCTATTTGCACTGTGTATGGCAATGGGAGCACAAAAGTGACTTTCCTTATGAGAAAACAACTCTTGCTCCTAGGACCAGAAATTGCATGTGATTCCACACCATTTAGGACTGGGAAACAAATGCTAGCTCGCCTTACAAGAAACACACTCTGCTTAAGAGAGAAGAGCACTCTTCTACTCTACTGTGTTTCCTATGGCTGCCGAACAGTGATCTTGCTCTGAACAAAAGAACTGTGCTTCCTACACACACGGGCCATATCTAGTTCAACTCTGCTTAGGAAACTGACAAGAACAGGAGCTCCTATTCAGTCCGATACACTGTGCTTGCTGGGAACAGACTCCAGTGCTATTTGTCCTGTGTATGGCAATGGCAGCGCAATAGTGACTCTTCTTACCATAAAAAAACTCTTGCTCGTAGAACCAGAAACTGCATGTGATTCAACTCCATTTAAGACTGGGAAACAAATGCTAGCTCGCCTTACAAGAAACACACTCTGCTTTAGAGAAAAGAGCACTCTTCTACTCTACTGTGTTTCCTGTAGGGCCAGAACAGTGAGCTTGCTCAGAACAAAAGAACTGTGCTTCCTACACACGGGCCATATATAGTTCAACTGTGCTTTGGACAAGGACTAGAACAGTAGCTTCTCTTCAGTCCGATACTCTGTACTTGCTGGGAACAGACGCGAGAGCTATTTGCTCTGTGGATGGCATTGGGAGCGCAATAGTGACTTTCCTTACCAGAAAACAACTCTTGCTCATAGGACCAGAAACTGCATGTGATTCAACTCCATTTAGGACTGGGAAACAAATGCTAGCTCGCCTTACATGAAACACACTCTGCTTTTGAGAAAAGAGCACTCTTCTACTCTACTGTGTTTCCTATAGGGCCAGAACAGTGAGCTTGCTCAGAACAAAAGAACTGTGCTTCCTACACACACGGCCATATCTATCTAAATTCTCCTAAGGAACATGACAAGAACAGTAGATCCTCTTCAGTCCAATACACTGTACTTGCTGTGAACAGACGCCAGTGCTATTTGTCCTGTGTATGGCAATGGCAGCGCTATAGTGACTCTTCTTACCATAAAACAACTCTTGATCGTAGGACCTGAAACTGCATGTGATTCTACTCCATTTAGGACTGGGAAACAAACGCTAGCTCGCCTTACAAGAAACACACTTTGCTTTAGAGAAAAGAGCACTCTTCTACTCTACTGTGTTTCCAATGGGGTCCGAACAGTGAGCTTGCTCTGAACAAAAGATCTGTGCTTCTTACACACACTGCCATATCTAGTTCAATTCTGCTTAGGAACCTGACAAGAACAGTAGATCCTCTTCAGTCCAATACACTGTACTTGCTGCTTGAACAGACGCCAGTGCTATTTGTCCTGTATATGGCAAGGGCAGCGCAATAGTGACTCTTCTTACCAGAAAAAAACTCTTGCTCGTAGGACCAGAAACTGCATGGGATTCAACTCCATTTAGGACTGGGAAACAAACGCTAGCTCGCCTTACAAGAAACACACTCTGCTTTAGAGAAAAGAGCACTCTTCTACTCTACTGTGTTTCCTAAGGGGTCGAAACAGTGAGCATGCTCAGAACAAAAGAACTGTGCTTCCTTCACACATGGATCATATACAGGTCAACTCTGCTTAGGAAACTGACAAGAACAGTAGTACCTATTCAGTCCAATACACTGTACATGCTGGGAACAGACGCCAGTGCTATTTGCACTGTGTACGGCAATGGGAGCACAATAGTGACTTTCCTTACCAGAAAACAACTCTTGATCGTAGGACCAGAAACTGCATGTGATTCAACTCCATTTAGGACTGGGAAACAAATGCTAGCTCGCTTTAAAAAAAACACACTCTGCTTTTAAGAAAAGAGCACTCTTCTACTCTACTGTCTTTCCTATGGGGTCCAAACAGTGAGCTTGCAAAGAACAAAAGAACTGTGCTTCCTACTCGAATGGACGATATCTAGTTAAACTCTGCTTAGGAAACTGTGAAGAACAGTAGCTCCAATTCAGTCCAATACACTGTACTTGCTGGGAACAGACTCGAGTGCTATTTGCACTGTGTATGGCATTTGGAGCACAATAGTGACTCTTCTTACCAGAAAACATCTCTTGCTCATAGGACCAAAAACTGCATGTGACTCAACTCCATTTAGGACTGGGAAATAAACGCGAGCTTGCCTTACAAGAAACATACTCTGCTTTAGGGAAAAGAGCACTCTTCTACTCTACTGTGTTTTCTATAGGGCCAGAACAGTGAGCATGCTCAGAACATAATAACTGTGCTTCCTAAACACACAGGCCATATCTAGTTCAACTCTGCTTAGGAAACTGACAAGAACAGTAGCTCCTCTTCAGTCCGATACACTGTACTTGCTGGGAAAAGACCCGAGTGCTATTTGCACTGTGTATGGCAAAGGGAGCACAATAGTGACTTTTTTTTACCAGAAAACAACTCTTGCTCGTAGGACCAGAAATTGCATGTGATTCCACACCATTTAGGACTGGGAAACAAATGCTAGCTCGCCTTACAAGAAACATACTCTGCTTTAGAAAAAAGAGCACTCTTCTAATCTACTGTGTTTCCTATGGGGTCCAAACAGTGAGCTTGCTCAGAACAAAAGAACTGTGCTTCCTACATACACGAACCATATCTAGTTCAACTCTGCTTAGTAAACTGACAAGAACAGTAGCTCCTCTTCAGTCCGATACACTGTACTTGCTGGGAACATACGCGAGTGCTATTTGCACTCTGTGTGGCAATGGGAGCGCAATAGTGACTTTCCTTACCAGAAAACAACTCTTGCTCATAGGACCAGAAACTGCATGTGATTCAACTCTATTTAGGAATGGGAAACAAACACTAGCTCGCCTTACAAGAAACATACTCTGCTTTTGAGAAAAGAGCACTCTTCTACTCTACTGTGTTTCCTATGGGGTCCAAGCAGTGAGCTTGCTCAGAACAAAAGAACTGTGCTTCCTACACACACGGCCATATCTAGTTCAAGTCTGCTTAATAACCTGACAAGAACAGAAGATCCTCTTCAGTCCAATAAACTGTACTTGCTGGGAGCAGACGCCAGTCCTATTTGTCCTGTGTATGGCAATGGCAGCACAATAGTGACTCCTCTTACCATAAAACAACTCTTGCTCTTAGGACCAGAAACTGCATGGGATTCAACTCCATTTAGGACTGGGAAACAAACGCTAGCTCGCCTTACAAGAAACACACTCTGCTTTTGAGAAATGAGCACTCTTCTACTCTACTGTGTTTCCTATAGGGCCAGAACAGTGAGCTTGCTCAGAACAAAAGAACTGTGCTTCCTACATACACGGCCATATCTAGCTCAATTCTGCTTAGGAACCTGACAAGAACAGTAGATCCTCTTCAGTCCAATATACTGTACTTGCTGCGAACAGACGCCAGTGCTATTTGTCCTGTGTATGGCAATGGCAGAGCTATACTGACTATTCTTACCGTAAAACAACTCTTGATCGTAGGACCAGAAACTGCATGTGATTCCACTCCATTTAGGACTGGGAAACAAACGCTAGCTCGCATTACAAGAAACACAATCTGCATTAGAGAAAAGAGCACTCTTCTACTCTACTGTGTTTCCTATAGGGCCAGAACAGTGAGCTTGCTCAGAACAAAAGAATTGTGCTTCCTACACACGGGCCACATCTAGTTCAACTCTGCTTAGGAAACTGACAAGAACTGTTGCTCCTCTTCAGTCCGATACACTGTACTTTTGGGAACAGACGCGAGTGCTATTTGTACTGTGGATGGCAATGGGAGCACAATAGTGACTTTCCTTACCAGAAAACAACTCTTCCTCGTAGAAACAGAAACTGCATGTGATTCAACTCCATTTAGGTCTGGGAAACAAATGCTAGCTCGCCTTACATGAAACACACTCTGCTTTTGAGAAAAGAGCACTCTTCTACTCTACTGTGTTTCCTATAGGGCCAGAACCGTGAGCTTGCTCAGAACATAAGAACTGTGCTTCCTACACACACGGGCCGTATCTAGTTCAACTCTGCGTAGGAAACTGACAAGAACAGTAGCTCCGCTTCTGTTCGATACACTGTACTTGCTGGGAACAGACGTGAGAGCTATTTGCACTTTGTAATGCAATGGGAGCACAATAGTGACTTTCCTTACCAGAAAAGAACTCTTGCTCTTAGGACCAGAAACTGCATGTCATTCAACTTCATTTATGACTGGGAAACAAACGCTAGCTCGCCTTAAAAGAAACACACTCTGCTTTAGAGAAAAGAGCACACTTCTACTATAATGTGTTTCCTATAGGGCCAGAACAGTGAGCTTGCTCAGAACAAAAGAACTGTGCTTCCTACACACGGGCCATAACTTGTTCAACTCTGCTTAGGAAACTGAGAAGAACAGTAGCTCCTCTTCAGTCCGATACACTGTACTTGCTGGGAACAGACGAATGGGCTATTTGCACTGTGTATGGCAATGGGAGCGCAAAAGTGACTTTCCTTAACAGAAAACAACTCTTGCTCGTAGGACCAGAAACTGCATGTGATTCAACTCCATTTAGGACTGGGAAACAAACGCTAGCTCGCCTTCCAAGAAACACACTCTGCTTTAGAGAAAAGAGCACTCTTCTACTCTACTGTGTTTCCTATGGTGTCCGAACAGTGAGCTTGCACAGAACAAAAAATACTGTTCTTCCTACACACACGGCCATATCTATTTCAAGTCTGCTTAAGAACCTGACAAGAACAGTAGCTCCTATTCAGTCCGATACACTGTACTTGCTGGGAACAGAAACATGGGCTATTTGCACTGTGTATGGCAATGGGTGCACAAAAGTGACTTTCCTTACGAGAAAACAACTCTTGCTCGAAGGACCAGAAATTGCATGTGATTCCACACCATTTAGGACTGGGAAACAAATGCTAGCTCGCCTTACAAGAAACATACTCTGCTTTAGAAAAAAGAGCACTCTTCTCCTCCACTGTGTTTCCTATGGGGTACAAACAGTGAGCTTGCTAAGAACAAAAGAACTGTGCTTCCTACATACACGAACCATATCTAGTTCAACTCTGCTTAGTAAACTGACAAGAGCAGTAGCTCCTCTTCAGTCCGATACACTGTACTTGCTGGGAACACACGCGAGAGCTGTTTTCACTGTGTATGGCAATGGGAGCGCAATAGTGACTTTCCTTACCAGAAAACAACTCTTGCTCATAGGACCAGAAATTGCATGTGATTCAACTCTATTTAGGAATGGGAAACAAACGCTAGCTCGCCTTACAAGAAACACACTCTGCTTTTGAGAAAAGAGCACTCTTCTACTCTACTGTGTTTTTATGGGCTCCAAACAGTGAGCTTGCTCAGAACAAAAGAACTGTGCTTCCTACACACACGGCCATATCTAGTTCAACTCTGCTTAGGAAACTGACAAGAACAGTAACTTCTATTCAATCCAATACACTGTACTTGCTGGGAACAGACGCGAGTTCTATTTGCACTGTGTATTGCAATGGGAGCGCAATAGTGACTTTCTTACCAGAAAACAACTCTTGCTCGTAGGACCAGAAACTGCATGTGATTCAACTTCATTTAGGACTGGGAAACAAATGCTAGCTACACTTACAAGAAACACACTCTGCTTTTGAGAAAAGAGCACTCTTCTACTCTACTGTGTTTCCTATGGGGTCCAAACAGTGAGCTTGCTCAGAACAGAAGAACTGTGCTTCCTACACACACGGCCATATCTAGTTCAACTCTGCTTAGTAACCTGACAAGAACAGAAGATCCTCTTCAGTCCAATACACTGTACTTGCTGGGAAAAGACACGAGTGCTATTTGCACTGTGTATGGCATTTGGAGCGCAATAGTGACTCTTCTTACCAGAAAACAACTCTTGCTCGTAGGACCAAAAACTGCCTGTGACTCAACTCCATTTAGGATTGGGAAACAAACGCGAGTTTGCCTTACAAGAAACACACTCTGCTTTAGAGAAAAGAGCACTCTTCTACTCTACTGTGTTTCCTATGGGGTCCAAACAGTGAGCTTGCTCTGAACAAAAGATCTGTGCTTCCTACAAACACTGCCATATCTAGTTCAATTCTGCTTAGGAACCTGACAAGAACTGTATATCCTCTTCAGTCCAATACACTGTACTTGCTGCGAACAGACGCCAGTGCTATTTGTCCTGTGTACGGCAATGGGAGCGCAATAGTGACTCTTCTTACCAGAAAACAATTCTTGCTCGTAGTACCAGAAACTGCATGGGATTCAAATCCATTTAGGACTGGGAAACACACGCTAGCTCGCCTTACAAGAAACACACTCTGCTTTTAAGAAAAGAGCACTCTTCTACTCTACTGTGTTTCCTATGGGGTCCAAACAGTGAGCTTGCAAAGAACAAAAGAACTGTGCTTCCTACACACATGGACCATATCTACTTCAACTCTGCTTAGGAAACTGACAACAACAGTAGATCCTTTTCAGTCCAATACACTGTACTTGCTGCGAACAGACGCCAGTGCTATTTGTCCTGTGTATGGCAATGGCAGCGCAATAGTGACTCTTCTTACCATAAAACAACTCTTGCTCGTAGGACCAGAAACTGCATGTGATTCAACTCCATTTAAGACTGGGAAACAAACGTTAGCTCGCCTTACAAGAAACACACTCTGCTTTAGAGAAAAGAGCACTCTTCTACTCTACTGTGTTTCCTATAGGGCCAGAACAGTGAGCTTGCTCAGAACAAAAGAACTGTGCTTCCTACACACGGGCCATATCTAGTTCAACTCTGCTTAGGACACTGACAAGAACAGTAGCTTCTCTTCAGTCCGATACACTGTACTTACTGGGAACAGACGCGAGAGCTATTTGCACTGTGGATGGCATTGGGAGCGCAATAGTGACTTTCCTTACCAGAAAACAACTCTTGCTCGTAGGACCAGAAACTGCATGTGATTCAACTCCATTTAGGACTGGGAAACAAATGCTAGCTCGCCTTACATGAAACACACTCTGCTTTTGAGAAAAGAGCACTCTTCTACTCTACTGTGTTTCCTATGGGGTCCGAACAGTGAGCTTGCTCAGAACAAAAAAAACTGTTCTTCCTACACACACGGCCATATCTATTTCAAGTCTGCTTAAGAACCTGACAAGAACAGTAGCTCCTATTCAGTCCGATACACTGTACTTGCTGGGAACAGACACATGGGCTATTTGCACTGTGTATGGCAATGGCAGCGCAATAGTGACTATTCTTACCATAAAACAACTCTTGCTCGTAGGACCAGAAACTGCATGTGATTCCACTCCATTTATGACTGGGAAACAAACTCTAGCTCGCCTTACAAGAAACACACTCTGCTTTAGAGAAAAGAGCACTCTTCTACTCTACTGTGTTTCCTATGGTGTCCAAACAGTGAGCTTGCTCAGAACAAAAGAACTGTGCTTCCTACACACAAGGACCATATGTAGTTCAACTCTGCTTAGGAAACTGACAAGAACAGTAGCTCCTATTCAATCCAATACACTGTACTTGCTGGGAAAATACGCGAGTGCTATTTGCCCTCTGTATGGCAATGGGAGCGCAATAGTGACTTTCCTTACCAAAAAACAACTCTTGTTCGTAGGACCAGAAACTGCATGTGATTCAACGCCATTTAGGACTAGGAAACAAACGCTAGCTCGCCATACAAGAAACACACTCTGCTTTTGAGAAAAGAGCACTCTTCTACTCTACTGTGTTTCCTATAGGGCCAGAACTGTGAGCTTGCTCAGAACATAAGAACTGTGCTTCCTACACACACGGGACTTATGTAGTTCAACTCTGCTTAGGAAAGTGACAAGAACAGTAGCTCCTCTTCAGTCCGATACACTGTACTTGCTGGGAACAGACACATGTGCTATTTGCACTGTGTCTGGCAATGGGAGCGCAATAGTGACTTTCCTACCAGAAAACATTTCTTGCTCGTAGGACCACAAACTGCATGTGATTCAACGCCATTTAGGACTGGGAAACAAACGCTAGCGCGCCTTACAAGAAACACACTCTGCTTTAGAGAAAAGAGCACTCTTCTACTCTACTGTGTTTCCTACGGGGTCCAAACAGTGAGCTTGCTCAGAACAAAAGAACTGTGCTTCCTACACACACGGCCATATCTAGTTCAACTCTGCTTAGGAACCTGACAAGAACTGTAGATCCTCTTCAGTCCAATATACTGTACTTGCTGCGAAAAGACGCCAGTGCTATTTGTCCTGTGTATGACAATGGCAGCACTATAGTGACTCTTCTTACCATAAAACAACTCTTGATCGTAGGACCAGAAACTGCATGTGATTCCACTCCATTTAGGACTGGGAAACAAACGCTAGCTCGCCTTACAAGAAACACACTTTGCTTTAGAGAAAAGAGCACTCTTCTACTCTACTGTGTTTCCTATGGGGTCTGAACAGCGAGCTTGCTCTGAACAAAAGATCTGTGCTTCCTACACACACTGCCATATCTAGTTCAATTCTGCTTAGGAACCTGACAAGAACACTAGATAATCTTCAGTCCAATACACTGTACTTGCTGCGAACAGACGCCAGTGCTATTTGTCCTGTGTATGGCAATGGCAGCGCAATAGTGACTCTTCTTACCAGAAAACAACTCTTGCTCATAGGACCAGAAACTGCATGGGATTCAAGTCCATTTAGGATTGGGAAACAAATGCTAGGTTGCCTTAAAAAAAACACACTCTGCTTTAGAGAAAAGAAAACTCTTCTACTCTACTGTGTTTCCTATGGGGTCCGAACCGTGAGCTTGCTCAGAACAAAGAACTGTGCTTCCTACACACATGGACCATATCTAGTTCAACTCTGCTTAGGAAACTGACACGAACAGTAGCTCCTATTCAGTCCAATACACTGTACTTGCTGGGAACAGAGGCGAGTGCTATTTGCACTGTGTATGGCAATGGGAGCGCAATAGTGACTTTCCTTACCAGAAAACAACTCTTGCTCATAGGACCAGAAACTGCATGTGATTCAACTCCATTTAGGACTGGGAAATAAACGATAGCTTGCCTTACAAAAAACACACTCTGCTTTTGAGAAAAGAGCACTCTTCTACTCTACTGTGTTTCCTATGGGGTCCAAACAGTGAGCTTGCAAAAAACAAAAGAACTGTGCTTCCTACACACATGGACCATATCTAATTAAACTCTGCTTAGGAAACTGACAAGAACAGTAGCTCCTATTCAGTCCAATACACTGTACTTGCTGGGAACAGACGCGAGTGATATTTGCACTGTGTATGGCATTTGGAGCACAATATTGACTCTTTTTACCAGAAAACATCTCTTGCTCATAGGACCAAAAACTGCATGTGACTCAACTCCATTTAGGACTGGGAAATAAACGTGAGCTCGCCTTACAAGAAACACACTCTGCTTTAGAGAAAAGAGCACTCTTCTACTGTACTGTGTTTCCTATAGGGCCAGAACAGTGAGCTTGCTCAGAACAAAAGAACTGTGCTTCCTACACACACGGCCATATCTAGTTCAATTCTGCTTAGGAACCTGACAAGAACAGTAGATCCTCTTCAGTCCAATACACTGTGCTTGCTGGGAACAGACGCCAGTGCTATTTGTCCTGTGTATGGCAACGGCAGCGCAATAGTGACTCTTCTTACATTAAAATAACTCTTGCTCGTAGGACCAGAAACTGCATGTGATTCAACTCCATTTAAGACTGGGAAACAAACGCTAGCTCGCCTTACAAGAAACACACTCTGCTTTAGAGAAAAGAGCACTCTTCTACTGTACTGTGTTTCCTATAGGGCCAGAACAGTGAGCTTGCTCAGAACAAAAGAACTGTGCTTCCTACACACACGGATCATTTCTAGTTCAACTCTGCTTAGGAAACTGACAAGAACAGTAGCACCTATTCAGTCCACTACACTGTACTTGCTGGGTACAGACGCGAGTGCTATTTGCACTGTGTGTGGCAATGGGAGCACAATAGTGACTTTCCTTACCAGAAAAAAACTCTTGCTCCTAGGACCACAAACTGCATGTGATTCAACTCCATATATGACTAGGAAACAAATGCTATTTCGCCTTACAAGAAACTCTCTCTGTTTTTGAGAAAAGAGCACTCTTCTACTCTACTGTGTTTCCTATGGGGTCCAAACAGTGAGCATGCTCAGAACAAAGAAGTGTACTTCCTACACACATGGACCATATCTAGTTCACCTATGCTTAGGAAACTGACACGAACAGTAGCTCTTCTTCAATCCAATACACTGTACTTGCTGGGAACAGACACGAGTGCTACTTGCACTGTGTATGGCAATGAGCGCAATAGTGACTTTCCTTACCAAAAACAACTCTTGCTCGTAGGACCACAAACTGCATGTGATTCAACCCCATTTAGGACTGGGAAACAAATGCTAGCTCGCCTTACATGAAACACACTCTGCTTTTGAGAAAAGAGCACTCTTCTACTCTACTGTGTTTCCTATGGGGTCCAAACAGTGAGCTTGCTCAGAACAAAAGAACTGTGCTTCCTACACACATGGACCATATCTAGTTCAACTCTGCTTAGGAAACTGACAAGAACAGTAGCTTCTATTCAGTCCAATACACTGTACATGCTGTGAACAGACACGAGTGCTATTTGTACTGTATATGGCATTTGGAGAACAATAGTGACTCTTCTTACCAGAAAAAAAACTCTTGGTTGTGGGACCAAAAACTGCATGTGATTCAACTCCATTTAGGGCTAGGAAACAAACGCTGGCTCGCCTTACAAGAAACACACTCTGCTTTAGAGAAAAGAGCACTCATCTACTTTACTGTGTTTCCTATAGGGCCAGAACAGTAGCTTGCTCAGAACATAAGAACTGTGCTTCCTACACACACGGGCCATATCTAGTTCAACTCTGCTTAGGAAACTGACAAGAACAGTAGCTCCTCTTCAGTCCGATACACTGTACTTGCTGGGAACAGACGCGAGTGCTATTTGCACTGTGTATGTCAATGGGAGCGCAATCGTGACTTTCCTTACCAGAAAACAACTCTTGCTCGTAGGACCAGAAACTGCATGTGATTCAACGCCACTTAGGACTGGGAAACAAACTCTGGCTCGCCTTACAAGAAACACACTCTACTTTTTAGAAAAGAGCACTCTTCTACTCTACTGTGTTTCCTAGGGGTCCAAACAGTGAGCTTGCTCAGAACAAAAGAACTGTGCTTCCTACACACACGGCCATATCTAGTTCAATTCTGCTTAGAAACCTGACAAGAACAGTAGATCCTCTTCAGTCAAATACACTGTACTTGCTGCGAACAGAGGCCAGTGCTATTTGTCCTGTGTATGGCAATGGCAGCACAATAGTGACTCTTCTTACCAGAAAACAACTCTTGCTCGTAGTACCAAAAACTGCATGGGATTCAACTCCACTTAGGACTGTGAAACAAACGCTAGTTCGCCTTACAAGAAACACACTCTGCTTTAGAGAAAAGAGCACTCTTCTACACTACTGTGTTTCCTATGGGGTCCAAAAAGTGAGCTTGCTCAGAACAAAAGAACTGTGCTTCCTACACACACGGACCATATGTAGTTCAACTCTGCTTAGGAAACTGACAAGAACAGTAGCACCTATTCAGTCCAATACACTGTACTTGCTGGGAACAGACGCGAGTGCTCTTTGCACTGTGTATGGCAATCGGAGCGCAATGTGTCTTTCATTACCAGAAAACAACTCTTGTTCGTAGGACCAGAAACTGCATGTGAATCAACTCCATTTAGGACTAGGAAACAATCGCTAGCTCGCCTTACAAGAAACACACTCTGCTTTAGAGAAAAGAGCACTCCTTTACTCTACTGTGTTTCCTATAGGGCCAGAACAGTGAGCTTGCTCGGAACATAAGAAATGTGCTTCCTAAACACACGGGCCATATCTAGTTCAACTCTGCTTAGGAAACTGACAAGAACAGTAGCTCCTCTTCAGTCCGATACACTGTACTTGCTGGGAACAGACGCGAGTGCTATTTGCACTGTGTATGGCAATGGGAGCACAATAGTGACTTTCCTTACCAGAAAACAATTCTTGCTCGTAGGACCAGAAACTGCATGTGATTCAACTCCATTTAGGACTGGGAAAATAACGCTAGCTCGCCTTACAAGAAACACACTCTGCTTTAGAGAAAAGAGCACTCTTCTACTCAACTGTGTTTCCTATGGGGTCCGAACAGTGAGCTTGCTCAGAACAAAAGAACTGTGTTTATAAACAAGGGCCATATCTAGTTCAATTCTGCTTAGGAACCTGACAAGAACAGTAGATCCTCTTCAGTCCAATACACTGTACTTGCTTGGAACAGACGCCAGTGCTTTTTGTCCTGTGTATGGCAATGGCAGCGCAATAGTGACTCTTTTTACCATAAAACAACTCTTGCACGTAGGACCAGAAACTGCATGTGATTCCACTCCATTTAGGACTGGGACACAAACACTAGCTCGCCTTACAAAAAACACACTCTGCTTTAGAGAAAAGAGCACTCTTCTACTCTACTGTGTTTGCTATGGGGTCCAAACAGTGAGCTTGCTCAGAACAAAAGACTGTGCTTCCTACACACAAGGACCATATGTAGTTCAACTCTGCTTAGGAAACTGACAAGAACAGTAGCTCCTATTCAGTCCAAAACACTGTACTTGCTGGGAACAGACGCGAGTGCTCTTTGCACTGTGTATCGCAATCGGAGCGCAATGTGACTTTCCTTACCAGAAAACATCTCTTGTTTGTAGGACCAAAAACTGCATGTGATTCAACTCCATTTAGGACTAGGAAACAAATGCTACCTCACCTTACAAGAAACACACTCTGCTTTTGAGGAAATAGCACTCTTCTACTCTACTGTGTTTCCTATGGGGTCCGAACAGTTAGCTTTCTCAGAACAAAAGAACTGTGCTTCCTACACACACGGCCATATCTAGTTAAATTCTGCTTAGGAAACTGACAAGAACAGTAGATCCTCTTCAGTCCAATACACTGTACTTGCTGGGAACAGACACATGTGCTATTTGTCCTTTGTATGGCAATGCGAGCGCAATAGCGAATATTCTTACCATAAAACAACTCTTCCTCGTAGGACCACAAACTGCATGTGATTCAACTCCATTTAGGACTGGGAAACAAATGCTAGCTCGCCTTACAAGAAACACACTCTGCTTTTGAGAAAAGAGCACTCTTCTACTCTACTGTGTTTCCTATGGGGTCCGAACAGTGAGCTTGCTCAGAACAAAAGAACTGTGCTTCCTACACACTCGGCCATATTTAGTTCAATTCTGCTTAGGAACCTGACAAGAACAGTAGATCCTCTTCCGTCCAATACACTGTACTTGCTGGGAACAGACGCCAGTGCTATTTGTCCTGTGTATGGCAATGGCAGCGCAATAGTGACTCTTCTTACCAGAAAACAACTCTTGCTCGTAGTATAAGAAACTGCATGGGATTCAACTCCATTTAGGACTGCGAAACAAACGCTAGTTCGCCTTACAAGAAACACACTCTGCTTTAGAGAAAAGAGCACTCTTCTACTCTACATTGTTTCCTAAGGGGTCCAAACAGTGATCTTGCAAAGAACAAAAGAACTGTGCTTCCTACACACACGGGCCGTATCTAGTTCAACTCTGCGTAGGAAACTGACAAGAACAGTACCTCCTCTTCTGTCCGATACACTGTACTTGCTGGGAACAGACACGAGAGCTATTTGCACTGTGTATGGCAATGGAAGCACAATAGTGACTTTCCTTACCAGAAAACAACTCTTGCTCTTAGGACCAGAAACTGCATGTCATTCAACTTCATTTATGACTGGGAAACAAACGCTAGCTCGCCTTACAAGAAACACACTCTGCTTTAGAGAAAAGAGCACTCTTCTACTATAATGTGTTTCCTATAGGGCCAGAACAGTGAGCTTGCTCAGAACAAAAGAACTGTGCGTCCTACACACGGGCCATAACTAGTTCAACTCTGCTTAGGAAACTGAGAAGAACAGTAGCTCCTATTCAGTCCAATACACTGTACTTGCTGGGAAAATACGCGAGTGCTATTTGCCCTCTGTATGGCAATGGGAGCGCAATAGTGACTTTCCTTACCAAAAAACAACTCTTGTTCGTAGGACCAGAAACTGCATGTGATTCAACGCCATTTAGGACTAGGAAACAAACGCTAGCTCGCCATACAAGAAACACACTCTGCTTTTGAGAAAAGAGCACTCTTCTACTCTACTGTGTTTCCTATAGGGCCAGAACTGTGAGCTTGCTCAGAACATAAGAACTGTGCTTCCTACACACACGGGACTTATGTAGTTCAACTCTGCTTAGGAAAGTGACAAGAACAGTAGCTCCTCTTCAGTCCGATACACTGTACTTGCTGGGAACAGACACATGTGCTATTTGCACTGTGTCTGGCAATGGGAGCGCAATAGTGACTTTCCTACCAGAAAACATTTCTTGCTCGTAGGACCACAAACTGCATGTGATTCAACGCCATTTAGGACTGGGAAACAAACGCTAGCGCGCCTTACAAGAAACACACTCTGCTTTAGAGAAAAGAGCACTCTTCTACTCTACTGTGTTTCCTACGGGGTCCAAACAGTGAGCTTGCTCAGAACAAAAGAACTGTGCTTCCTACACACACGGCCATATCTAGTTCAACTCTGCTTAGGAACCTGACAAGAACTGTAGATCCTCTTCAGTCCAATATACTGTACTTGCTGCGAAAAGACGCCAGTGCTATTTGTCCTGTGTATGACAATGGCAGCACTATAGTGACTCTTCTTACCATAAAACAACTCTTGATCGTAGGACCAGAAACTGCATGTGATTCCACTCCATTTAGGACTGGGAAACAAACGCTAGCTCGCCTTACAAGAAACACACTTTGCTTTAGAGAAAAGAGCACTCTTCTACTCTACTGTGTTTCCTATGGGGTCTGAACAGCGAGCTTGCTCTGAACAAAAGATCTGTGCTTCCTACACACACTGCCATATCTAGTTCAATTCTGCTTAGGAACCTGACAAGAACACTAGATAATCTTCAGTCCAATACACTGTACTTGCTGCGAACAGACGCCAGTGCTATTTGTCCTGTGTATGGCAATGGCAGCGCAATAGTGACTCTTCTTACCAGAAAACAACTCTTGCTCATAGGACCAGAAACTGCATGGGATTCAAGTCCATTTAGGATTGGGAAACAAATGCTAGCTTGCCTTAAAAAAAACACACTCTGCTTTAGAGAAAAGAAAACTCTTCTACTCTACTGTGTTTCCTATGGGGTCCGAACCGTGAGCTTGCTCAGAACAAAGAACTGTGCTTCCTACACACATGGACCATATCTAGTTCAACTCTGCTTAGGAAACTGACACGAACAGTAGCTCCTATTCAGTCCAATACACTGTACTTGCTGGGAACAGAGGCGAGTGCTATTTGCACTGTGTATGGCAATGGGAGCGCAATAGTGACTTTCCTTACCAGAAAACAACTCTTGCTCATAGGACCAGAAACTGCATGTGATTCAACTCCATTTAGGACTGGGAAATAAACGATAGCTTGCCTTACAAAAAACACACTCTGCTTTTGAGAAAAGAGCACTCTTCTACTCTACTGTGTTTCCTATGGGGTCCAAACAGTGAGCTTGCAAAGAACAAAAGAACTGT
Organism: Peromyscus eremicus; assembly: GCF_949786415.1. Taxonomy (NCBI): domain Eukaryota; kingdom Metazoa; phylum Chordata; class Mammalia; order Rodentia; family Cricetidae; genus Peromyscus; species Peromyscus eremicus. The sequence goes on from NW_026735074.1 coordinate 28,138, forward strand.
GCTTCCTACACACATGGACCATATCTAGTTAAACTCTGCTTAGGAAACTGACAAGAACAGTAGCTCCTATTCAGTCCAATACACTGTACTTGCTGGGAACAGACGCGAGTGATATTTGCACTGTGTATGGCATTTGGAGCACAATATTGACTCTTTTTACCAGAAAACATCTCTTGCTCATAGGACCAAAAACTGCATTTGACTCAACTCCATTTAGGACTGGGAAATAAACGTGAGCTCGCCTTACAAGAAACACACTCTGCTTTAGAGAAAAGAGCACTCTTCTACTGTACTGTGTTTCCTATAGGGCCAGAACAGTGAGCTTGCTCAGAACAAAAGAACTGTGCTTCCTACACACACGGCCATATCTAGTTCAATTGTGCTTAGGAACCTGACAAGAACAGTAGATCCTCTTCAGTCCAATACACTGTGCTTGCTGGGAACAGACGCCAGTGCTATTTGTCCTGTGTATGGCAACGGCAGCGCAATAGTGACTCTTCTTACATTAAAATAACTCTTGCTCGTAGGACCAGAAACTGCATGTGATTCAACTCCATTTAAGACTGGGAAACAAACGCTAGCTCGCCTTACAAGAAACACACTCTGCTTTAGAGAAAAGAGCACTCTTCTACTGTACTGTGTTTCCTATAGGGCCAGAACAGTGAGCTTGCTCAGAACAAAAGAACTGTGCTTCCTACACACACGGATCATTTCTAGTTCAACTCTGCTTAGGAAACTGACAAGAACAGTAGCACCTATTCAGTCCACTACACTGTACTTGCTGGGAACAGACGCGAGTGCTATTTGCACTGTGTGTGGCAATGGGAGCACAATAGTGACTTTCCTTACCAGAAAAAAACTCTTGCTCCTAGGACCACAAACTGCATGTGATTCAACTCCATATATGACTAGGAAACAAATGCTATTTCGCCTTACAAGAAACACTCTCTGTTTTTGAGAAAAGAGCACTCTTCTACTCTACTGTGTTTCCTATGGGGTCCAAACAGTGAGCATGCTCAGAACAAAGAAGTGTACTTCCTACACACATGGACCATATCTAGTTCACCTATGCTTAGGAAACTGACACGAACAGTAGCTCTTCTTCAATCCAATACACTGTACTTGCTGGGAACAGACACGAGTGCTACTTGCACTGTGTATGGCAATGAGCGCAATAGTGACTTTCCTTACCAAAAACAACTCTTGCTCGTAGGACCACAAACTGCATGTGATTCAACCCCATTTAGGACTGGGAAACAAATGCTAGCTCGCCTTACATGAAACACACTCTGCTTTTGAGAAAAGAGCACTCTTCTACTCTACTGTGTTTCCTATGGGGTCCAAACAGTGAGCTTGCTCAGAACAAAAGAACTGTGCTTCCTACACACATGGACCATATCTAGTTCAACTCTGCTTAGGAAACTGACAAGAACAGTAGCTTCTATTCAGTCCAATACACTGTACATGCTGTGAACAGACACGAGTGCTATTTGTACTGTATATGGCATTTGGAGAACAATAGTGACTCTTCTTACCAGAAAAAAACTCTTGGTTGTGGGACCAAAAACTGCATGTGATTCAACTCCATTTAGGGCTAGGAAACAAACGCTGGCTCGCCTTACAAGAAACACACTCTGCTTTAGAGAAAAGAGCACTCATCTACTTTACTGTGTTTCCTATAGGGCCAGAACAGTAGCTTGCTCAGAACATAAGAACTGTGCTTCCTACACACACGGGCCATATCTAGTTCAACTCTGCTTAGGAAACTGACAAGAACAGTAGCTCCTCTTCAGTCCGATACACTGTACTTGCTGGGAACAGACGCGAGTGCTATTTGCACTGTGTATGTCAATGGGAGCGCAATCGTGACTTTCCTTACCAGAAAACAACTCTTGCTCGTAGGACCAGAAACTGCATGTGATTCAACGCCATTTAGGACTGGGAAACAAACTCTAGCTCGCCTTACAAGAAACACACTCTACTTTTTAGAAAAGAGCACTCTTCTACTCTACTGTGTTTCCTAGGGGTCCAAACAGTGAGCTTGCTCAGAACAAAAGAACTGTGCTTCCTACACACACGGCCATATCTAGTTCAATTCTGCTTAGAAACCTGACAAGAACAGTAGATCCTCTTCAGTCAAATACACTGTACTTGCTGCGAACAGAGGCCAGTGCTATTTGTCCTGTGTATGGCAATGGCAGCACAATAGTGACTCTTCTTACCAGAAAACAACTCTTGCTCGTAGTACCAAAAACTGCATGGGATTCAACTCCACTTAGGACTGTGAAACAAACGCTAGTTCGCCTTACAAGAAACACACTCTGCTTTAGAGAAAAGAGCACTCTTCTACACTACTGTGTTTCCTATGGGGTCCAAAAAGTGAGCTTGCTCAGAACAAAAGAACTGTGCTTCCTACACACACGGACCATATGTAGTTCAACTCTGCTTAGGAAACTGACAAGAACAGTAGCACCTATTCAGTCCAATACACTGTACTTGCTGGGAACAGACGCGAGTGCTCTTTGCACTGTTTATGGCAATCGGAGCGCAATGTGTCTTTCATTACCAGAAAACAACTCTTGTTCGTAGGACCAGAAACTGCATGTGAATCAACTCCATTTAGGACTAGGAAACAATCGCTAGCTCGCCTTACAAGAAACACACTCTGCTTTAGAGAAAAGAGCACTCCGTTACTCTACTGTGTTTCCTATAGGGCCAGAACAGTGAGCTTGCTCGGAACATAAGAAATGTGCTTCCTAAACATACGGGCCATATCTAGTTCAACTCTGCTTAGGAAACTGACAAGAACAGTAGCTCCTCTTCAGTCCGATACACTGTACTTGCTGGGAACAGACGCGAGTGCTATTTGCACTGTGTATGGCAATGGGAGCGCAATAGTGACTTTCCTTACCAGAAAACAATTCTTGCTCGTAGGACCAGAAACTGCATGTGATTCAACTCCATTTAGGACTGGGAAAATAACGCTAGCTCGCCTTACAAGAAACACACTCTGCTTTAGAGAAAAGAGCACTCTTCTACTCAACTGTGTTTCCTATGGGGTCCGAACAGTGAGCTTGCTCAGAACAAAAGAACTGTGTTTATAAACAAGGGCCATATCTAGTTCAATTCTGCTTAGGAACCTGACAAGAACAGTAGATCCTCTTCAGTCCAATACACTGTACTTGCTTGGAACAGACGCCAGTGCTTTTTGTCCTGTGTATGGCAATGGCAGCGCAATAGTGACTCTTTTTACCATAAAACAACTCTTGCACGTAGGACCAGAAACTGCATGTGATTCCACTCCATTTAGGACTGGGACACAAACACTAGCTCGCCTTACAAAAAACACACTCTGCTTTAGAGAAAAGAGCACTCTTCTACTCTACTGTGTTTGCTATGGGGTCCAAACAGTGAGCTTGGTCAGAACAAAAGACTGTGCTTCCTACACACAAGGACCATATGTAGTTCAACTCTGCTTAGGAAACTGACAAGAACAGTAGCACCTATTCAGTCCAATACACTGTACTTGCTGGGAACAGACGCGAGTGCTCTTTGCACTGTTTATGGCAATCGGAGCGCAATGTGTCTTTCATTACCAGAAAACAACTCTTGTTCGTAGGACCAGAAACTGCATGTGAATCAACTCCATTTAGGACTAGGAAACAATCGCTAGCTCGCCTTACAAGAAACACACTCTGCTTTAGAGAAAAGAGCACTCCGTTACTCTACTGTGTTTCCTATAGGGCCAGAACAGTGAGCTTGCTCGGAACATAAGAAATGTGCTTCCTAAACATACGGGCCATATCTAGTTCAACTCTGCTTAGGAAACTGACAAGAACAGTAGCTCCTCTTCAGTCCGATACACTGTACTTGCTGGGAACAGACGCGAGTGCTATTTGCACTGTGTATGGCAATGGGAGCGCAATAGTGACTTTCCTTACCAGAAAACAATTCTTGCTCGTAGGACCAGAAACTGCATGTGATTCAACTCCATTTAGGACTGGGAAAATAACGCTAGCTCGCCTTACAAGAAACACACTCTGCTTTAGAGAAAAGAGCACTCTTCTACTCAACTGTGTTTCCTATGGGGTCCGAACAGTGAGCTTGCTCAGAACAAAAGAACTGTGTTTATAAACAAGGGCCATATCTAGTTCAATTCTGCTTAGGAACCTGACAAGAACAGTAGATCCTCTTCAGTCCAATACACTGTACTTGCTTGGAACAGACGCCAGTGCTTTTTGTCCTGTGTATGGCAATGGCAGCGCAATAGTGACTCTTTTTACCATAAAACAACTCTTGCACGTAGGACCAGAAACTGCATGTGATTCCACTCCATTTAGGACTGGGACACAAACACTAGCTCGCCTTACAAAAAACACACTCTGCTTTAGAGAAAAGAGCACTCTTCTACTCTACTGTGTTTGCTATGGGGTCCAAACAGTGAGCTTGGTCAGAACAAAAGACTGTGCTTCCTACACACAAGGACCATATGTAGTTCAACTCTGCTTAGGAAACTGACAAGAACAGTAGCTCCTATTCAGTCCAAAACACTGTACTTGCTGGGAACAGACGCGAGTGCTCTTTGCACTGTGTATCGCTATCGGAGCGCAATGTGACTTTCCTTACCAGAAAACAACTCTTGTTTGTAGGACCAAAAACTGCATGTGATTCAACTCCATTTAGGACTAGGAAACAAACGCTACCTCACCTTACAAGAAACACACTCTGCTTTTGAGGAAATAGCACTCTTGTACTCTACTGTGTTTCCTATGGGGTCCGAACAGTTAGCTTGCTCAGAACAAAAGAACTGTGCTTCCTACACACACGGCCATATCTAGTTAAATTCTGCTTAGGAAACTGACAAGAACAGTAGATCCTCTTCAGTCCAATACACTGTACTTGCTGGGAACAGACACATGTGCTATTTGTCCTTTGTATGGCAATGCGAGCGCAATAGCGAATATTCTTACCATAAAACAACTCTTCCTCGTAGGACCACAAACTGCATGTGATTCAACTCCATTTAGGACTGGGAAACAAATGCTAGCTCGCCTTACAAGAAACACACTCTGCTTTTGAGAAAAGAGCACTCTTCTACTCTACTGTGTTTCCTATGGGGTCCGAACAGTGAGCTTGCTCAGAACAAAAGAACTGTGCTTCCTACACACACGGCCATATTTAGTTCAATTCTGCTTAGGAACCTGACAAGAACAGTAGATCCTCTTCCGTCCAATACACTGTACTTGCTGGGAACAGACGCCAGTGCTATTTGTCCTGTGTATGGCAATGGCAGCGCAATAGTGACTCTTCTTACCAGAAAACAACTCTTGCTCGTAGTATAAGAAACTGCATGGGATTCAACTCCATTTAGGACTGCGAAACAAACGCTAGTTCGCCTTACAAGAAACACACTCTGCTTTAGAGAAAAGAGCACTCTTCTACTCTACATTGTTTCCTAAGGGGTCCAAACAGTGATCTTGCAAAGAACAAAAGAACTGTGCTTCCTACACACACGGGCCGTATCTAGTTCAACTCTGCGTAGGAAACTGACAAGAACAGTACCTCCTCTTCTGTCCGATACACTGTACTTGCTGGGAACAGACGCGAGAGCTATTTGCACTGTGTATGGCAATGGAAGCACAATAGTGACTTTCCTTACCAGAAAACAACTCTTGCTCTTAGGACCAGAAACTGCATGTCATTCAACTTCATTTATGACTGGGAAACAAGCGCTAGCTCGCCTTACAAGAAACACACTCTGCTTTAGAGAAAAGAGCACTCTTCTACTATAATGTGTTTCCTATAGGGCCAGAACAGTGAGCTTGCTCAGAACAAAAGAACTGTGCTTCCTACACACGGGCCATAACTAGTTCAACTCTGCTTAGGAAACTGAGAAGAACAGTAGCTCCTCTTCAGTCCGATACACTGTACTTGCTGGGAACAGACGCATGGGCTATTTGCACTGTGTATGGCAATGGGAGCGCAAAAGTGACTTTCCTTACCAGAAAACAACTCTTGCTCATAGTACCAGAAACTGCATGTGATTCAACTCCATTTAGGACTGGGAAACAAACGCTAGCTCGCCTTCCAAGAAACACACTCTGCTTTAGAGAAAAGAGCATTCTTCTACTCTACTGTGTTTCCTATGGTGTCCGAACAGTGAGCTTGCTCAGAACAAAAAAAAACTGTTCTTCCTACACACACGGCCATATCTATTTCAAGTCTGCTTAAGAACCTGACAAGAACAGTAGCTCCTATTCAGTCCAATACACTGTACTTGCTGCACACAGACGCCAGTGCTATTTGTCCTGTTTATGGCAATGGCAGCGCAATAGTGACTCTTCTTACCAGAAAACAACTCTTGCTCGTAGTACCAGAAACTGCATGGGATTCAACTCCACTTAGGACTGGGAAACAAATGCTAGTTCGCCTTACAAGAAACACACTCTGCTTTTGAAAAAAGAGCACTCTTCTACTCTACTGTGTTTCCTATAGGGCCAGAACCGTGAGCTTGCTCAGAACATAAGAACTGTGCTTCCTACACACACGGGCCGTATCTAGTTCAACTCTGCTTAGGAAACTGACAAGAACAGTAGCTCCTCTTCTGTCCGATACACTGTACTTGCTGGGAACAGACGCGAGAGCTATTTGCACTGTGTATGGCAATGGGAGCACAATAGTGACTTTCCTTACCAGAAAACAACTCTTGCTCTTAGGACCAGAAACTGGATGTCATTCAACTTCATTTATGACTGGGAAACAAACGCTAGCTCACCGTACAAGAAACACACTCTGCTTCAGAGAAAAGAGCACTCTCTTCTATAATGTGTTTCCAATAGGGCCAGAACAGTGAGCTTGCTCAGAACAAAAGGACTGTGCTTCCTACACACGGGCCATAACTAGTTCAACTCTGCTTAGGATACTGAGAAGAACAGTACCTCCTCTTCAGTCCGATACACTGTACTTGCTGGGAACAGACGCGAGAGCTATTTGCACTGTGGATGGCATTGGGAGCGCAATAGTGACTTTCCTTACCAGAAAACAACTCTTGCTCGTAGGACCAGAAACTTCATGTAATTCAACTCCATTTAGGACTGGGAAACAAATGCTAGCTCGCCTTACATGAAACACACTCTGCTTTTGAGAAAAGAGCACTCTTCTACTCTACTGTGTTTCCTATGGGGTCCGAACAGTGAGCTTGCTCTGAACAAAAGAACTGTGCTTCCTACACACTCGGGCCATATCAAGTTCAACTCTGCTTAGGAAACTGACAAGAACAGGAGCTCCTATTCAGGCCAATACTCTGTACTTGCAGGGAGCAGACGCGAGTGCTATTTGCACTGTGTATGGCAATGGGAGCGCAATAGTGACTTTCCTTACCAGAAAACAACTCTTACTCGTAGGACCAAAAACTGCATGTGACTCAAATCCATTTAGGACTGGAAAACAAACGCTAGCTCGCCTTACAAGAAAAACACTCTGCTTTAGAGAAAAGAGCACTCTTCTACTCTACTGTGTTTCCTATGGGGTCCGAAAAGGGAGCTTGCACAGAACAAAAGACCTGTGATTCATACACACAGGGCCATATCTAGTTCAATTCTGCTTAGGAACCTGACAAGAACAGTAGATCCTCTTCAGTCCAATATACTGTACTTGCTGCGAACAGACGCCAGTGCTATTTGTCCTGTGTATGGCAATGGCAGAGCTTTAGTGACTATTCTTACCATAAAAAAACTCTGGATCGTAGAACCAGAAACTGCATGTGATTCCACTCCATTTAGGACTGGGAAAAAAACGCTAGGAAGCCTTACAAGAAACACACTTTGCTTTAGAGAAAAGAGCACTCTTCTACTCTACTCTGTTTCCAATGGGGTCCGAACAGTGAGCTTACTCTGAACAAAGGACCTGTGCTTCCTACACACACGGCCATATCTAGTTCAATTCTGCTTAGGAACCTGACAAGAACAGTAGATCCTCTTCAGTCCAATACACTGTACTTGCTGCGAACAGACGCCAGTGCTATTTGTCCTGTGTATGGCAATGGCAGCGCAATAGTGACTCTTCTTACCAGAAAACAACTCTTGCTCATAGTACCAGAAACTGCATGGGATTCAACTCCATTTAGGACTGGGAAACAAACGCTAGCTTGCCTTACAAGAAACACACTCTGCTTTAGAGAAAAGAGCACTCTTCTACTCTACTGTGTTTCCTATGGGGTTCAAACAGTGAGCTTGCTCAGAACAAAAGAACTGTGCTTCCTACACACATGGATCATATACATTTCAACTCTGCTTAGGAAACTGACAAGAACAGTAGTACCTATTCAGTCCAATACACTGTACTTGCTGGGAACAGACGCCAGTGCTATTTGCACTGTGTATAGCAATGGGAGCACAATAGTGACTTTCCTTACCAGAAAACAACTCTTGATCGTAGGACCAGAAACTGCATGTGATTCAACTCCATTTAGGACTGGGAAACAAATGCTAGCTTGCCGTAAAAGAAATACACTCTGGTTTTAAGAAAAGAGCACTCTTCTACTCTACTGTGTTTCCTATGGGGTCCAAACAGTGAGCTTGCAAAGAACAAAAGAACTGTGCTTCCTACACACATGGACCATATCTAGTTCAACTCTGCTTAGGAAACTGACAAGAACAGTAGCTCCTATTCAGTCCAATACACTGTACTTGCTGGGAACAGACTCGAGTGCTATTTGCACTGTGTATGGCATTTGGAGCACAATAGTGACTCTTCTTACCAGAAGACATCTCTTGCTCATAGGACCAAAAACTGCATGTGACTCAACTCCATTTAGGACTGGGAAATAAACACGAGCTCGCCTTACAAGAAACATACTCTGCTTTAGAGAAAAGAGCACTCTTCTACTCTACTGTGTTTTCTATAGGGCCAGAACAGTGAGCTTGCTCAGAACATAATAACTGTGCTTCCTAAACACACAGGCCATATCTAGTTCAACTCTGCTTAGGAAACTGACAAGAACAGTAGCTCCTCTTCAGTGCGATACACTGTACTTGCTGGGAAAAGACGCGAGTGCTATTTGCATTGTGTATAGCAATGGAGCGCAATAGTTACTTTCCTTACCAGAAAACAACTCTTCCTCGTAGGACCAGAAACTGCATGTGATTCAACTCCATTTAGGACTGGGAAACAAACGCTAGCTTGCCTTACAAAAAACACTCTCTGCTTTTCAGAAAAGAGCACTCTTCTACTCTACTGTGTTTCTTATGGGGTCCGAAGAGTGAGCTTGCTCAGAACAAAAGAACTGTGCTTCCTACACACACGGATCATTTCTAGTTCAACTCTGCTTAGGAAACTGACAAGAACAGTAGCACCTATTCAGTCCACTACACTGTACTTGCTGGGAACAGACGCGAGTGCTATTTGCACTGTGTGTGGCAATGGGAGCACAATAGTGACTTTCCTTACCAGAAAAAAACTCTTGCTCCTAGGACCCCAAACTGCATGGGATTCAACTCCATATATGACTAGGAAACAAATGCTATTTCGCCTTACAAGAAACACTCTCTGCTTTTGAGAAAGAGCACTCTTCTACTCTACTGTGTTTCCTATGGGGTCCAAACAGTGAGCATGCTCAGAACAAAGAAGTGTGCTTCCTACACACATGGACCATATCTAGTTCACCTATGCTTAGGAAACTGACACGAACAGTAGCTCTTCTTCAATCCAATACACTGTACTTACTGGGAACAGACACGAGTGCTACTTGCACTGTGTATGGCAATGAGCGCAATAGTGACTTTCCTTACCAAAAACAACTCTTGCTCGTAGGACCACAAACTGCATGTGATTCAACCCCATTTAGGACTGGGAAACAAATGCTAGCTCGCCTTACATGAAACACACTCTGCTTTAGAGAAAAGAGCACTCTTCTACTCTACTGTGTTTCCTATGGGGTCCAAACAGTGATCTTGCAAAGAACAAAAGAACTGTGCTTCCTACACACACGGGCCGTATCTAGTTCAACTCTGCGTAGGAAACTGACAAGAACAGTACCTCCTCTTCTGTCCGATACACTGTACTTGCTGGGAACAGACGCGAGAGCTATTTGCACTGTGTATGGCAATGGAAGCACAATAGTGACTTTCCTTACCAGAAAACAACTCTTGCTCTTAGGACCAGAAACTGCATGTCATTCAACTTCATTTATGACTGGGAAACAAACGCTAGCTCGCCTTACAAGAAACACACTCTGCTTTAGAGAAAAGAGCACTCTTCTACTATAATGTGTTTCCTATAGGGCCAGAACAGTGAGCTTGCTCAGAACAAAAGAACTGTGCTTCCTACACACGGGCCATAACTAGTTCAACTCTGCTTAGGAAACTGAGAAGAACAGTAGCTCCTCTTCAGTCCGATACACTGTACTTGCTGGGAACAGACGCATGGGCTATTTGCACTGTGTATGGCAATGGGAGCGCAAAAGTGACTTTCCTTACCAGAAAACAACTCTTGCTCATAGTACCAGAAACTGCATGTGATTCAACTCCATTTAGGACTGGGAAACAAACGCTAGCTCGCCTTCCAAGAAACACACTCTGCTTTAGAGAAAAGAGCATTCTTCTACTCTACTGTGTTTCCTATGGTGTCCGAACAGTGAGCTTGCTCAGAACAAAAAAAACTGTTCTTCCTACACACACGGCCATATCTATTTCAAGTCTGCTTAAGAACCTGACAAGAACAGTAGCTCCTATTCAGTCCAATACACTGTACTTGCTGCGCACAGACGCCAGTGCTATTTGTCCTGTTTATGGCAATGGCAGCGCAATAGTGACTCTTCTTACCAGAAAACAACTCTTGCTCGTAGTACCAGAAACTGCATGGGATTCAACTCCACTTAGGACTGGGAAACAAATGCTAGTTCGCCTTACAAGAAACACACTCTGCTTTTGAAAAAAGAGCACTCTTCTACTCTACTGTGTTTCCTATAGGGCCAGAACCGTGAGCTTGCTCAGAACATAAGAACTGTGCTTCCTACACACACGGGCCGTATCTAGTTCAACTCTGCTTAGGAAACTGACAAGAACAGTAGCTCCTCTTCTGTCCGATACACTGTACTTGCTGGGAACAGACGCGAGAGCTATTTGCACTGTGTATGGCAATGGGAGCACAATAGTGACTTTCCTTACCAGAAAACAACTCTTGCTCTTAGGACCAGAAACTGGATGTCATTCAACTTCATTTATGACTGGGAAACAAACGCTAGCTCACCGTACAAGAAACACACTCTGCTTCAGAGAAAAGAGCACTCTCTTCTATAATGTGTTTCCCATAGGGCCAGAACAGTGAGCTTGCTCAGAACAAAAGGACTGTGCTTCCTACACACGGGCCATAACTAGTTCAACTCTGCTTAGGATACTGAGAAGAACAGTACCTCCTCTTCAGTCCGATACACTGTACTTGCTGGGAACAGACGCGAGAGCTATTTGCACTGTGGATGGCATTGGGAGCGCAATAGTGACTTTCCTTACCAGAAAACAACTCTTGCTCGTAGGACCAGAAACTTCATGTAATTCAACTCCATTTAGGACTGGGAAACAAATGCTAGCTCGCCTTACATGAAACACACTCTGCTTTTGAGAAAAGAGCACTCTTCTACTCTACTGTGTTTCCTATGGGGTCCGAACAGTGAGCTTGCTCTGAACAAAAGAACTGTGCTTCCTACACACTCGGGCCATATCAAGTTCAACTCTGCTTAGGAAACTGACAAGAACAGGAGCTCCTATTCAGGCCAATACTCTGTACTTGCAGGGAGCAGACGCGAGTGCTATTTGCACTGTGTATGGCAATGGGAGCGCAATAGTGACTTTCCTTACCAGAAAACAACTCTTACTCGTAGGACCAAAAACTGCATGTGACTCAAATCCATTTAGGACTGGAAAACAAACGCTAGCTCGCCTTACAAGAAAAACACTCTGCTTTAGAGAAAAGAGCACTCTTCTACTCTACTGTGTTTCCTATGGGGTTCGAAAAGGGAGCTTGCACAGAACAAAAGACCTGTGATTCATACACACAGGGCCATATCTAGTTCAATTCTGCTTAGGAACCTGACAAGAACAGTAGATCCTCTTCAGTCCAATATACTGTACTTGCTGCGAACAGACGCCAGTGCTTTTTGTCCTGTGTATGGCAATGGCAGAGCTTTAGTGACTATTCTTACCATAAAAAAACTCTGGATCGTAGAACCAGAAACTGCATGTGATTCCACTCCATTTAGGACTGGGAAACAAACGCTAGGAAGCCTTACAAGAAACACACTTTGCTTTAGAGAAAAGAGCACTCTTCTACTCTACTCTGTTTCCAATGGGGTCCGAACAGTGAGCTTACTCTGAACAAAGGACCTGTGCTTCCTACACACACTGCCATATCTAGTTCAATTCTGCTTAGGAACCTGACAAGAACAGTAGATCCTCTTCAGTCCAATACACTGTACTTGCTGCGAACAGACGCCAGTGCTATTTGTCCTGTGTATGGCAATGGCAGCGCAATAGTGACTCTTCTTACCAGAAAACAACTCTTGCTCATAGTACCAGAAACTGCATGGGATTCAACTCCATTTAGGACTGGGAAACAAACGCTAGCTTGCCTTACAAGAAACACACTCTGCTTTAGAGAAAAGAGCACTCTTCTACTCTACTGTGTTTCCTATGGGGTTCAAACAGTGAGCTTGCTCAGAACAAAAGAACTGTGCTTCCTACACACATGGATCATATACATTTCAACTCTGCTTAGGAAACTGACAAGAACAGTAGTACCTATTCAGTCCAATACACTGTACTTGCTGGGAACAGACGCCAGTGCTATTTGCACTGTGTATAGCAATGGGAGCACAATAGTGACTTTCCTTACCAGAAAACAACTCTTGATCGTAGGACCAGAAACTGCATGTGATTCAACTCCATTTAGGACTGGGAAACAAATGCTAGCTTGCCGTAAAAGAAATACACTCTGGTTTTAAGAAAAGAGCACTCTTCTACTCTACTGTGTTTCCTATGGGGTCCAAACAGTGAGCTTGCAAAGAACAAAAGAACTGTGCTTCCTACACACATGGACCATATCTAGTTCAACTCTGCTTATGAAACTGACAAGAACAGTAGCTCCTATTCAGTCCAATACACTGTACTTGCTGGGAACAGACTCGAGTGCTATTTGCACTGTGTATGGCATTTGGAGCACAATAGTGACTCTTCTTACCAGAAGACATCTCTTGCTCATAGGACCAAAAACTGCATGTGACTCAACTCCATTTAGGACTGGGAAATAAACACGAGCTCGCCTTACAAGAAACATACTCTGCTTTAGAGAAAAGAGCACTCTTCTACTCTACTGTGTTTTCTATAGGGCCAGAACAGTGAGCTTGCTCAGAACATAATAACTGTGCTTCCTAAACACACAGGCCATATCTAGTTCAACTCTGCTTAGGAAACTGACAAGAACAGTAGCTCCTCTTCAGTGCGATACACTGTACTTGCTGGGAAAAGACGCGAGTGCTATTTGCACTGTGTATAGCAATGGAGCGCAATAGTTACTTTCCTTACCAGAAAACAACTCTTGCTCGTAGGACCAGAAACTGCATGTGATTCAACTCCATTTAGGACTGGGAAACAAACGCTAGCTTGCCTTACAAAAAACACTCTCTGCTTTTCAGAAAAGAGCACTCTTCTACTCTACTGTGTTTCTTATGGGGTCCGAAGAGTGAGCTTGCTCAGAACAAAAGAACTGTGCTTCCTACACACACGGATCATTTCTAGTTCAACTCTGCTTAGGAAACTGACAAGAACAGTAGCACCTATTCAGTCCACTACACTGTACTTGCTGGGAACAGACGCGAGTGCTATTTGCACTGTGTGTGGCAATGGGAGCACAATAGTGACTTTCCTTACCAGAAAAAAACTCTTGCTCCTAGGACCCCAAACTGCATGGGATTCAACTCCATATATGACTAGGAAACAAATGCTATTTCGCCTTACAAGAAACACTCTCTGCTTTTGAGAAAGAGCACTCTTCTACTCTACTGTGTTTCCTATGGGGTCCAAACAGTGAGCATGCTCAGAACAAAGAAGTGTGCTTCCTACACACATGGACCATATCTAGTTCACCTATGCTTAGGAAACTGACACGAACAGTAGCTCTTCTTCAATCCAATACACTGTACTTACTGGGAACAGACACGAGTGCTACTTGCACTGTGTATGGCAATGAGCGCAATAGTGACTTTCCTTACCAAAAACAACTCTTGCTCGTAGGACCACAAACTGCATGTGATTCAACCCCATTTAGGACTGGGAAACAAATGCTAGCTCGCCTTACATGAAACACACTCTGCTTTTGAGAAAAGAGCACTCTTCTACTCTACTGTGTTTCCTATGGGGTCCAAACAGTGATCTTGCTCAGAACAAAAGAACTGTGCTTCCTACACACATGGACCATATCTAGTTCAACTCTGCTTAGGAAACTGACAAGAACAGTAGATTCTATTTAGTCCAATACACTGTACAGGCTGCGAACAGACACGAGTGCTATTTGCACTGTATATGGCATTTGGAGAACAATAGTGACTTTCCTTACCAGAAAACAACTCTTGCTCATAGGACCAGAAACTGCATGTGATTCAACGCCATTTAGGACTGGGAAACAAACTCTAGCTCGCCTTACAAGAAACACACTCTGCTTTTTAGAAAAGAGCACTCTTCTACTCTACTGTGTTTCCTAGGGGTCCAAACAGTGAGCTTGCTCAGAACAAAAGAACTGTGCTTCCTACACACACGGCCATATCTAGTTCAATTCTGCTTAGAAACCTGACAAGAACAGTAGATCCTCTTCAGTCAAATACACTGTACTTGCTGCGAACAGAGGCCAGTGCTATTTGTCCTGTGTATGGCAATGGCAGCACAATAGTGACTCTTCTTACCAGAAAACAACTCTTGTTCGTAGTACCAAAAACTGCATGGGATTCAACTCCATTTAGGACTGCGAAACAAACGCTAATTCGCCTTACAAGAAACACACTCTGCTTTAGAGAAAAGAGCACTCTTCTACACTACTGTGTTTCCTATGGGGTCCAAAATTGAGCTTGCTCAGAACAAAAGAACTGTGCTTCCTACACACACGGACCATATGCAGTTCAACTCTGCTTAGGAAACTGACAAGAACAGTAGCACCTATTCAGTCCAATACACTGTACTTGCTGGGAACAGACGCGAGTGCTCTTTGCACTGTGTATGGCAATCGGAGCGCAATGTGTCTTTCATTACCAGAAAACAACTCTTGTTCGTAGGACCAGAAACTGCATGTGAATCAACTCCATTTAGGACTAGGAAACAATCGCTAGCTCGCCTTACAAGAAACACACTCTGCTTTAGAGAAAAGAGCACTCCTTTACTCTACTGTGTTTCCTATAGGGCCAGAACAGTGAGCTTGCTCAGAACATAAGAACTGTGCTTCCTAAACACACGGGCCATATCTAGTTCAACTCTGCTTAGGAAACTGACAAGAACAGTAGCTCCTCTTCAGTCCGATACACTGTACTTGCTGGGAACAGACGCGAGTGCTATTTGCACTGTGTATGGCAATGGGAGCGCAATAGTGACTTTCCTTACCAGAAAACAACTCTTGCTCGTAGGACCAGAAACTGCATGTGATTCAATTTCATTTAGGACTGGGAAAAAAACGCTAGCTCGCCTTACAAGAAACACACTCTGCTTTAGAGAAAAGAGCACTCTTCTACTCAATTGTGTTTCCTATGGGGTCCGAACAGTGAGCTTGCTCAGAACAAAAGAACTGTGTTTCCTACACAAGGGCCATATCTAGTTCAATTCTGCTTAGGAACCTGACAAGAACAGTAGATCCTCTTCAGTCCAAAACACTGTACTTGCTTGGAACAGACGCCAGAGCTTTTTGTCCTGTGTATGGCAATGGCAGCGCAATAGTGACTCTTCTTACCATAAAACAACTCTTGCACGTAGGACCAGAAACTGCATGTGATTCCACTCCATTTAGGACTGGGACACAAACACTAGCTCGCCTTACAAAAAACACACTCTGCTTTAGAGAAAAGAGCACTCTTCTACTCTACTGTGTTTGCTATGGGGTCCAAACAGTGAGCTTGCTCAGAACAAAAGACTGTGCTTCCTATACACAAGGACCATATGTAGTTCAACTCTGCTTAGGAAACTGACAAGAACAGTAGCTCCTATTCAGTCCAATACACTGTACTTGCTGGGAAAATACGCGAGTGCTATTTGCCCTCTGTATGGCAATGGGAGCGCAATAGTGACTTTCCTTACCAAAAAACAACTCTTGTTCGTAGGACCAGAAACTGCATGTGATTCAACGCCATTTAGGACTAGGAAACAAACGCTAGCTCGCCATACAAGAAACACACTCTGCTTTTGAGAAAAGAGCACTCTTCTACTCTACTGTGTTTCCTATAGGGCCAGAACTGTGAGCTTGCTCAGAACATAAGAACTGTGCTTCCTACACACACGGGACTTATGTAGTTCAACTCTGCTTAGGAACCTGACAAGGACTGTAGATCCTCTTCAGTCCAATATACTGTACTTGCTGCGAAAAGACGCCAGTGCTATTTGTCCTGTGTATGACCATGGCAGCACTATAGTGACTCTTCTTACCATAAAACAACTCTTGATCGTAGGACCAGAAACTGCATGTGATTCCACTCCATTTAGGACTGGGAAACAAACGCTAGCTCGCCTTACAAGAAACACACTTTGCTTTAGAGAAAAGAGCACTCTTCTACTCTACTGTGTTTCCTATGGGGTCTGAACAGCGAGCTTGCTCAGAACAAAAGATCTGTGCTTCCTACACACACTGCCATATCTAGTTCAATTCTGCTTAGGAACCTGACAAGAACACTAGATAATCTTCAGTCCAATACACTGTACTTGCTGCGAACAGACGCCAGTGCTATTTGTCCTGTGTATGGCAATGGCAGCGCAATAGTGACTCTTCTTACCAGAAAACAACTCTTGCTCATAGGACCAGAAACTGCATGGGATTCAAGTCCATTTAGGATTGGGAAACAAATGCTAGCTTGCCTTAAAAAAAACACACTCTGCTTTAGAGAAAAGAAAACTCTTCTACTCTACTGTGTTTCCTATGGGGTCCGAACCGTGAGCTTGCTCAGAACAAAGAACTGTGCTTCCTACACACATGGACCATATCTTGTTCAACTCTGCTTAGGAAACTGACACGAACAGTAGCTCCTATTCAGTCCAATACACTGTACTTGCTGGGAACAGAGGCGAGTGCTATTTGCACTGTGTATGGCAATGGGAGCGCAATAGTGACTTTCCTTACCAGAAAACAACTCTTGCTCATAATACCAGAAACTGCATGTGATTCAACTCCATTTAGGACTGGGAAATAAACGATAGCTTGCCTTACAAAAAACACACTCTGCTTTTGAGAAAAGAGCACTCTTCTACTCTACTGTGTTTCCTATGGGGTCCAAACAGTGAGCTTGCAAAAAACAAAAGAACTGTGCTTCCTACACACATGGACCATATCTAGTTAAACTCTGCTTAGGAAACTGACAAGAACAGTAGCTCCTATTCAGTCCAATACACTGTACTTGCTGGGAACAGACGCGAGTGATATTTGCACTGTGTATGGCATTTGGAGCACAATATTGACTCTTCTTACCAGAAAACATCTCTTGCTCATAGGACCAAAAACTGCATGTGACTCAACTCCATTTAGGACTGGGAAATAAACGTGAGCTCGCCTTACAAGAAACACACTCTGCTTTAGAGAAAAGAGCACTCTTCTACTGTACTGTGTTTCCTATAGGGCCAGAACAGTGAGCTTGCTCAGAACAAAAGAACTGTGCTTCCTACACACACGGCCATATCTAGTTCAATTGTGCTTAGGAACCTGACAAGAACAGTAGATCCTCTTCAGTCCAATACACTGTGCTTGCTGGGAACAGACGCCACTGCTATTTGTCCTGTGTATGGCAACGGCAGCGCAATAGTGACTCTTCTTACATTAAAATAACTCTTGCTCGTAGGACCAGAAACTGCATGTGATTCAACTCCATTTAAGACTGGGAAACAAACGCTAGCTCGCCTTACAAGAAACACACTCTGCTTTAGAGAAAAGAGCACTCTTCTACTGTACTGTGTTTCCTATAGGGCCAGAACAGTGAGCTTGCTCAGAACAAAAGAACTGTGCTTCCTACACACACGGATCATTTCTAGTTCAACTCTGCTTAGGAAACTGACAAGAACAGTAGCACCTATTCAGTCCACTACACTGTACTTGCTGGGAACAGACGCGAGTGCTATTTGCACTGTGTGTGGCAATGGGAGCACAATAGTGACTTTCCTTACCAGAAAAAAACTCTTGCTCCTAGGACCACAAACTGCATGTGATTCAACTCCATATATGACTAGGAAACAAATGCTATTTCGCCTTACAAGAAACACTCTCTGCTTTTGAGAAAAGAGCACTCTTCTACTCTACTGTGTTTCCTATGGGGTCCAAACAGTGAGCATGCTCAGAACAAAGAAGTGTACTTCCTACACACATGGACCATATCTAGTTCACCTATGCTTAGGAAACTGACACGAACAGTAGCTCTTCTTCAATCCAATACACTGTACTTGCTGGGAACAGACACGAGTGCTACTTGCACTGTGTATGGCAATGAGCGCAATAGTGACTTTCCTTACCAAAAACAACTCTTGCTCGTAGGACCACAAACTGCATGTGATTCAACCCCATTTAGGACTGGGAAACAAATGCTAGCTCGCCTTACATGAAACACACTCTGCTTTTGAGAAAAGAGCACTCTTCTACTCTACTGTGTTTCCTATGGGGTCCAAACAGTGAGCTTGCTCAGAACAAAAGTACTGTGCTTCCTACACACATGGACCATATCTAGTTCAACTCTGCTTAGGAAACTGACAAGAACAGTAGCTTCTATTCAGTCCAATACACTGTACATGCTGGGAACAGACACGAGTGCTATTTGTACTGTATATGGCATTTGGAGAACAATAGTGACTCTTCTTACCAGAAAAAAACTCTTGGTTGTGGGACCAAAAACTGCATGTGATTCAACTCCATTTAGGACTAGGAAACAAACGCTGGCTCGCCTTACAAGAAACACACTCTGCTTTAGAGAAAAGAGCACTCATCTACTTTACTGTGTTTCCTATAGGGCCAGAACAGTAGCTTGCTCAGAACATAAGAACTGTGCTTCCTACACACACGGGCCATATCTAGTTCAACTCTGCTTAGGAAACTGACAAGAACAGTAGCTCCTCTTCAGTCCGATACACTGTACTTGCTGGGAACAGACGCGAGTGCTATTTGCACTGTGTATGTCAATGGGAGCGCAATCGTGACTTTCTTTACCAGAAAACAACTCTTGCTCGTAGGACCAGAAACTGCATGTGATTCAACGCCATTTAGGACTGGGAAACAAACTCTAGCTCGCCTTACAAGAAACACACTCTACTTTTTAGAAAAGAGCACTCTTCTACTCTACTGTGTTTCCTAGGGGTCCAAACAGTGAGCTTGCTCAGAACAAAAGAACTGTGCTTCCTACACACACGGCCATATCTAGTTCAATTCTGCTTAGAAACCTGACAAGAACAGTAGATCCTCTTCAGTCAAATACACTGTACTTGCTGCGAACAGAGGCCAGTGCTATTTGTCCTGTGTATGGCAATGGCAGCACAATAGTGACTCTTCTTACCAGAAAACAACTCTTGCTCGTAGTACCAAAAACTGCATGGGATTCAACTCCACTTAGGACTGCGAAACAAACGCTAGTTCGCCTTACAAGAAACACACTCTGCTTTAGAGAAAAGAGCACTCTTCTACACTACTGTGTTTCCTATGGGGTCCAAAAAGTGAGCTTGCTCAGAACAAAAGAACTGTGCTTCCTACACACACGGACCATATGTAGTTCAACTCTGCTTAGGAAACTGACAAGAACAGTAGCACCTATTCAGTCCAATACACTGTACTTGCTGGGAACAGACGCGAGTGCTCTTTGCACTGTGTATGGCAATCGGAGCGCAATGTGTCTTTCATTACCAGAAAACAACTCTTGTTCGTAGGACCAGAAACTGCATGTGAATCAACTCCATTTAGGACTAGGAAACAATCGCTAGCTCGCCTTACAAGAAACACACTCTGCTTTAGAGAAAAGAGCACTCCTTTACTCTACTGTGTTTCCTATAGGGCCAGAACTGTGAGCTTGCTCGGAACATAAGAAATGTGCTTCCTAAACACACGGGCCATATCTAGTTCAACTCTGCTTAGGAAACTGACAAGAACAGTAGCTCCTCTTCAGTCCGATACACTGTACTTGCTGGGAACAGACGCGAGTGCTATTTGCACTGTGTATGGCAATGGGAGCGCAATAGTGACTTTCCTTACCAGAAAACAATTCTTGCTCGTAGGACCAGAAACTGCATGTGATTCAACTCCATTAGGACTGGGAAAATAACGCTAGCTCGCCTTACAAGAATCACACTCTGCTTTAGAGAAAAGAGCACTCTTCTACTCAACTGTGTTTCCTATGGGGTCCGAACAGTGAGCTTGCTCAGAAAAAAGAACTGTGTTTCCTACACAAGGGCCATATCTAGTTCAATTCTGCTTAGGAACCTGACAAGAACAGTAGATCCTCTTCAGTCCAATACACTGTACTTGCTTGGAACAGACGCCAGTGCTTTTTGTCCTGTGTATGGCAATGGCAGCGCAATAGTGACTCTTTTTACCATAAAACAACTCTTGCACGTAGGACCAGAAACTGCATGTGATTCCACTCCATTTAGGACTGGGACACAAACACTAGCTCGCCTTACAAAAAACACACTCTGCTTTAGAGAAAAGAGCACTCTTCTACTCTACTGTGTTTGCTATGGGGTCCAAACAGTGAGCTTGCTCAGAACAAAAGACTGTGCTTCCTACACACAAGGACCATATGTAGTTCAACTCTGCTTAGGAAACTGACAAGAACAGTAGCTCCTATTCAGTCCAATACACTGTACTTGCTGGGAACAGACGCGAGTGCTCTTTGCACTGTGTATCGCAATCGGAGCGCAATGTGACTTTCCTTACCAGAAAACAACTCTTGTTTGTAGGACCAAAAACTGCATGTGATTCAACTCCATTTAGGACTAGGAAACAAACGCTACCTCGCCTTACAAGAAACACACTCTGCTTTTGAGAAAAGAGCACTCTTCTACTCTACTGTGTTTCCTATGGGGTCCGAACAGTTAGCTTGCTCAGAACAAAAGAACTGTGCTTCCTACACACACGGCCATATCTAGTTAAATTCTGCCTAGGAAACTGACAAGAACAGTAGATCCTCTTCAGTCCAATACACTGTACTTGCTGGGAACAGACACATGTGCTATTTGTCCTTTGTATGGCAATGCGAGCGCAATAGCGAATATTCTTACCATAAAACAACTCTTCCTCGTAGGACCACAAACTGCATGTGATTCAACTCCATTTAGGACTGGGAAACAAATGCTAGCTCGCCTTACAAGAAACACACTCTGCTTTTGAGAAAAGAGCACTCTTCTACTCTACTGTGTTTCCTATGGGGTCCGAACAGTGAGCTTGCTCAGAACAAAAGAACTGTGCTTCCTACACACACGGCCATATTTAGTTCAATTCTGCTTAGGAACCTGACAAGAACAGTAGATCCTCTTCAGTCTAATACACTGTACTTGCTGGGAACAGACGCCAGTGCTATTTGTCCTGTGTATGGCATTGGCAGCGCAATAGTGACTCTTCTTACCAGAAAACAACTCTTGCTCGTAGTACAAGAAACTGCATGGGATTCAACTCCATTTAGGACTGCGAAACAAACGCTAGTTCACCTTACAAGAAACACACTCTGCTTTAGAAAAAAGAGCACTCTTCTACTCTACATTGTTTCCTAAGGGGTCCAAACAGTGATCTTGCAAAGAACAAAAGAACTGTGCTTCCTACACACACGGGCCGTATCTAGTTCAACTCTGCGTAGGAAACTGACAAGAACAGTACCTCTTCTTCTGTCCGATACACTGTACTTGCTGGGAACAGACGCGAGAGCTATTTGCACTGTGTATGGCAATGGGAGCACAATAGTGACTTTCCTTACCAGAAAACAACTCTTGCACTTAGGACCAGAAACTGGATGTCATTCAACTTCATTTATGACTGGGAAACAAACGCTAGCTCACCGTACAAGAAACACACTCTGCTTCAGAGAAAAGAGCACTCTCTTCTATAATGTGTTTCCCATAGGGCCAGAACAGTGAGCTTGCTCAGAACAAAAGGACTGTGCTTCCTACACACGGGCCATAACTAGTTCAACTCTGCTTAGGAAACTGAGAAGAACAGTACCTCCTCTTCAGTCCGATACACTGTACTTGCTGGGAACAGACGCGAGAGCTATTTGCACTGTGGATGGCATTGGGAGCGCAATAGTGACTTTCCTTACCAGAAAACAACTCTTGCTCGTAGGACCAGAAACTTCATGTGATTCAACTCCATTTAGGACTGGGAAACAAATGCTAGCTCGCCTTACATGAAACACACTCTGCTTTTGAGAAAAGAGCACTCTTCTACTCTACTGTGTTTCCTATGGGGTCCGAACAGTGAGCTTGCTCTGAACAAAAGAACTGTGCTTCCTACACACTCGGGCCATATCAAGTTCAACTCTGCTTAGGAAACTGACAAGAGCAGGAGCTCCTATTCAGTCCAATACTCTGTACTTGCAGGGAGCAGACTCAAGTGCTATTTGCACTGTGTATGGCAATGGGAGCATAATAGTGACTCTTCATACAAGAAAACAACTCTTGCTCGTAGGACAAAAAAATTGCATGTGACTCAGCTCCATATAGGACTGGGAAATAAACGCGAGCTCGCCTTATAAGAAACAAACTCTGCTTTAGAGAAAAGAGCACTCTTCTACTGTACTGTGTTTCCTATAGGGCCAGAACAGTGAGCTTGCTCAGAACATAATAACTGTGCTTCCTAAACACACGGGCCATATCTAGTTCAACTCTGCTTAGGAAACTGACAAGAACAGTAGCTCCTCTTTAGTCCGATACACTGTACTTGCTGAGCAAAGACGCGAGTGCTATTTGCACTGTGTATGGCAAAGGGAGCGCAATAGTGACTTTCCTTACCAGAAAACAACTCTTGCTCGTAGTACCAGAAACTGCCTGTGATTCAACTCCGTTTAGGACTGGGAAACAAATGCTAGCTCGCCTTACATGAAACACACTCTGCTTTTGAGAAAAGAGCCCTCTTCTACTCTACTGTGTTTCCTATGGGGTCCGAACAGTGAGCTTGCTCAGAACAAAGAACTGTGCTTCCTACAGACATGGACCATATCTACTTCAACTCTGCTTAGGAAACTGACACGAACAGTAGCTCCTATTCAGTCCGATACACTGTACTTGCTGGGAACAGAGGCGAGTGCTATTTGCAGTGTGTATGGCAATGGGAGCGCAATAGTGACTTTCCTTACCAGAAAACAACTCTTGCTCGTAGGACAAAAAACTGCATGTGACTCAAATCCATTTAGGACTGGAAAACAAACGCTAGCTCGCCTTACAAGAAAAACACTCTGCTTTAGAGAAAAGAGCACTCTTCTACTCTACTGTGTTTCCTATGGGGTCCGAAAAGGGAGCTTGCACAGAACAAAAGACCTGTGATTCATACACACAGGGCCATATCTAGTTCAATTCTGCTTAGGAACCTGACAAGAACAGTAGATCCTCTTCAGTCCAATATACTGTACTTGCTGCGAACAGACGCCAGTGCTATTTGTCCTGTGTATGGCAATGGCAGAGCTTTAGTGACTATTCTTACCATAAAAAAACTCTTGATCGTAGGACCAGAAACTGCATGTGATTCCACTCCATTTAGGACTGGGAAACAAACGCTAGGAAGCCTTACAAGAAACACACTTTGCTTTAGAGAAAAGAGCACTCTTCTACTCTACTCTGTTTCCAATGGGGTCCGAACAGTGAGCTTACTCTGAACAAAGGATCTGTGCTTCCTACACACACTGCCATATCTAGTTCAATTCTGCTTAGGAACCTGACAAGAACAGTAGATCCTCTTCAGTCCAATACACTGTACTTGCTGCGAACAGACGCCAGTGCTATTTGTCCTGTGTATGGCAATGGCAGCGCAATAGTGACTCTTCTTACCAGAAAACAACTCTTGCTCATAGTACCAGAAACTGCATGGGATTCAACTCCATTTAGGACTGGGAAACAAACGCTAACTTGCCTTACAAGAAACACACTCTGCTTTAGAGAAAAGAGCACTCTTCTACTCTACTGTGTTTCCTATGGGGTCCAAACAGTGAGCTTGCTCAGAACAAAAGAACTGTGCTTCCTACACACATGGATCATATACATTTCAACTCTGCTTAGGAAACTGACAAGAACAGTAGCACCTATTCAGTCCAATACACTGTACTTGCTGGGAACAGACGCCAGTGCTATTTGCACTGTGTATAGCAATGGGAGCACAATAGTGACTTTCCTTACCAGAAAACAACTCTTGATCGTAGGACCAGAAACTGCATGTGATTCAACTCCATTTAGGACTGGGAAACAAATGCTAGCTTGCCTTAAAAGAAATACACTCTGCTTTTAAGAAAAGAGCACTCTTCTACTCTACTGTGTTTCCTATGGGGTCCAAACAGTGAGCTTGCAAAGAACAAAAGAACTGTGCTTCCTACACACATGGACCATATCTAGTTAAACTCTGCTGAGGAAACTGACAAGAACAGTAGCTCCTATTCAGTCCAATACACTGTACTTGCTGGGAACAGACTCGAGTGCTATTTGCACTGTGTATGGCATTTGGAGCACAATAGTGACTCTTCTTACCAGAAGACATCTCTTGCTCATAGGACCAAAAACTGCATGTGACTCAACTCCATTTAGGACTGGGAAATAAACACGAGCTCGCCTTACAAGAAACATACTCTGCTTTAGAGAAAAGAGCACTCTTCTACTCTACTGTGTTTTCTATAGGGCCAGAACAGTGAGCTTGCTCAGAACATAATAACTGTGCTTCCTAAACACACAGGCCATATCTAGTTCAACTCTGCTTAGGAAACTGACAAGAACAGTAGCTCCTCTTCAGTCCGATACACTGTACTTGCTGGGAAAAGACGCGAGTGCTATTTGCACTGTGTATGGCAAAGGGAGCACAATAGTGACTTTTTTTTACCAGAAAACAACTCTTGCTCGTAGGACCAGAAATTGCATGTGATTCCACACCATTTAGGACTGGGAAACAAATGCTAGCTCGCCTTACAAGAAACATACTCTGCTTTAGAAAAAAGAGCACTCTTCTAATCTACTGTGTTTCCTATGGGGTCCAAACAGTGAGCTTGCTCAGAACAAAAGAACTGTGCTTCCTACATACACGAACCATATCTAGTTCAACTCTGCTTAGTAAACTGACAAGAACAGTAGCTCCTCTTCAATCCGATACACTGTACTTGCTGGGAACAGACGCGAGTGCTATTTGCACTGTGTGTGGCAATGGGAGCGCAATAGTGACTTTCCTTACCAGAAAACAACTCTTGCTCATAGGACCAGAAACTGCAGGTGATTCAACTCTATTTAGGAATGGGAAACAAACGCTAGCTCGCCTTACAAGAAACATACTCTGCTTTTGAGAAAAGAGCACTCTTCTACTCTACTGTGTTTCCTATGGGCTCCAAACAGTCAGCTTGCTCAGAACAAAAGAACTGTGCTTCCTACACACACGGCCATATCTAGTTCAACTCTGCTTAGGAAACTGACAAGAACTGTAGCTTCTATTCAGTCCAATACACTGTACTTGCTGGGAACAGACGCGAGAGCTATTTGCACTGTGTATGGCATTTGGAACGCAATAGTGTCTCTTCTTACCAGGAAACAACTCTTGCTCATAGGACCAAAAACTGCCTGTGACTCAACTTCATTTAGGACTGGGAAACAAATGCTAGATACACTTACAAGAAACACACTCTGCTTTTGAGAAAAGAGCACTCTTCTACTCTACTGTGTTTCCTATGGGGTCCAAGAAGTGAGCTTGCTCAGAACAAAAGAACTGTGCTTCCTACACACACGGCCATATCTAGTTCAGTCTGCTTAGTAACCTGACAAGAACAGAAGATCCTCTTCAGTCCAATAAACTGTACTTGCTGGGAGCAGACGCCAGTCCTTTTTGTCCTGTGTATGGCAATGGCAGCACAATAGTGACTCCTCTTACCATAAAACAACTCTTGCTCGTAGTACCAGAAACTGCATGTGATTCAACTCCATTTAGGACTGGGAAACAAACGCTAGCTCGCCTTACAAGAAACACACTCTGCTTTTGAGAAATGAGCACTCTTCTACTCTACTGTGTTTCCTATAGGGCCAGAACAGTGAGCTTGCTCAGAACAAAAGAACTATGCTTCCTACACACACGGCCATATCTAGTTCAATTCTGCTTAGGAACCTGACAAGAACAGTAGATCCTCTTCAGTCCAATATACTGTACTTGCTGCGAACAGACGCCAGTGCTATTTGTCCTGTGTATGGCAATGGCAGAGCTATACTGACTATTCTTACCATAAAACAACTCTTGATCGTAGGACCAGAAACTGCATGTGATTCCACTCCATTTAGGACTGGGAAACAAACGCTAGCTCGCATTACAAGAAACACAATCTGCATTAGAGAAAAGAGCACTCTTCTACTCTACTGTGTTTCCTATAGGGCCAGAACAGTGAGCTTGCTCAGAACAAAAGAATTGTGCTTCCTACACACGGGCCACATCTAGTTCAACTCTGGTTAGGAAACTGACAAGAACTGTTGCTCCTCTTCAGTCCGATACACTGTACTTGCTGGGAACAGACGCGAGTGCTATTTGTACTGTGGATGGCAATGGGAGCACAATAGTGACTTTCCTTACCAGAAAACAACTCTTCCTCGTAGAAACAGAAACTGCATGTGATTCAACTCCATTTAGGTCTGGGAAACAAATGCTAGCTCGCCTTACATGAAACACACTCTGCTTTTGAGAAAAGAGCACTCTTCTACTCTACTGTGTTTCCTATAGGGCCAGAACCGTGATCTTGCTCAGAACATAAGAACTGTGCTTCCTACACACACGGGCCGTATCTAGTTCAACTCTGCGTAGGAAACTGACAAGAACAGTAGCTCCGCTTCTGTTCGATACACTGTACTTGCTGGGAACAGACGCGAGAGCTATTTGCACTTTGTAATGCAATGGGAGCACAATAGTGACTTTCCTTACCAGAAAACAACTCTTGCTCTTAGGACCAGAAACTTCATGTCATTCAACTTCATTTTAGACTGGGAAACAAACGCTAGCTCGCCTTAAAAGAAACACACTCTGCTTTAGAGAAAAGAGCACACTTCTACTTTAATGTGTTTCCTATAGGGCTAGAACAGTGAGCTTGCTCAGAACAAAAGAACTGTGCTTCCTACACACGGGCCATAACTTGTTCAACTCTGCTTAGGAAACTGAGAAGAACAGTAGCTCCTCTTCAGTCCGATACACTGTACTTGCTGGGAACAGACGCATGGGCTATTTGCACTGTGTATGGCAATGGGAGCGCAAAAGTGACTTTCCTTACCAGAAAACAACTCTTGCTCTTAGTACCAGAAACTGCATGTGATTCAACTCCATTTAGGACTGGGAAACAAATGCTAGCTCGCCTTCCAAGAAACACACTCTGCTTTAGAGAAAAGAGCATTCTTCTACTCTACTGTGTTTCCTATGGTGTCCGAACAGTGAGCTTGCTCAGAACAAAAAAAACTGTTCTTCCTACACACACGGCCATATCTATTTCAAGTCTGCTTAAGAACCTGACAAGAACAGTAGCTCCTATTCAGTCCGATACACTGTACTTGCTGGGAACAGACACATGGGCTATTTGCACTGTGTATGGCAATGGGTGCACAAAAGTGACTTTCCTTACGAGAAAACAACACTTGCTCTTAGGACCAGAAATTGCATGTGATTCCACACCATTTAGGACTGGGAAACAAATGCTAGCTCGCCTTACAAGAAACATACTCTGCTTTAGAAAAAAGAGCACTCTTCTCCTCCACTGTGTTTCCTATGGGGTACAAACAGTGAGCTTGCTAAGAACAAAAGAACTGTGCTTCCTACATACACGAACCATATCTAGTTCAACTCTGCTTAGTAAACTGACAAGAGCAGTAGCTCCTCTTCAGTCCGATACACTGTACTTGCTGGGAACAGACGCGAGTGCTATTTTCACTGTGTATGGCAATGGCAGCGCAATAGTGACTCCCCTTACCATAAAACAACTCTTGCTCTTAGGACCAGAAACTGCATGTGATTCAACTCCATTTAGGACTGGGAAACAAACGCTAGCTCGCCTTACAAGAAACACACTCTGCTTTAAAGAAAAGAGCACTCTTCTACTCTACTGTGTTTTTTATAGGGCCAGAACAGTGAGCTTGCTCAGAACATAATAACTGTGCTTCCTAAACAGACAGGCAATATCTAGTTCAACTCTGCTTAGGAAACTGACAAGAAGAGTAGCTCCTCTTCAGTGCGATACACTGTACTTGCTGGGAAAAGACGCGAGTGCTATTTGCACTGTGTATAGCAATGGAGCGCAATAGTTACTTTCCTTACCAGAAAACAACTCTTGCTCGTAGGACCAGAAACTGCATGTGATTCAACTCCATTTAGGACTGGGAAACAAACGCTAGCTTGCCTTACAAAAAACACACTCTGCTTTTCAGAAAAGAGCACTCTTCTACTCTACTGTGTTTCTTATGGGGTCCGAAGAGTGAGCTTGCTCAGAACAAAAGAACTGTGCTTCCTACACACACGGCCATATCTAGTTCAATTGTGCTTAGGAACCTGACAAGAACAGTAGATCCTCTTCAGTCCAATACACTGTGCTTGCTGGGAACAGACGCCAGTGCTATTTGTCCTGTGTATGGCAAAGGCAGCGCAATAGTGACTCTTCTTACCATAAAACAACTCTTGCTCGTAGGACCAGAAACTGCATGTGATTCAACTCCATTTAAGACTGGGAAACAAACGCTAGCTCGCCTTACAAGAAACACACTCTGCTTTAGAGAAAAGAGCACTCTTCTACTGTACTGTGTTTCCTATAGGGCCAGAACAGTGAGCTTGCTCAGAACAAAAGAACTGTGCTTCCTACACACACGGATCATTTCTAGTTCAACTCTGCTTAGGAAACTGACAAGAACAGTAGCACCTATTCAGTCCACTACACTGTACTTGCTGGGAACAGACGCGAGTGCTATTTGAACTGTGTGTGGCAATGGGAGCACAATAGTGACTTTCCTTACCAGAAAACAACTCTTGCTCGTAGGACCAGAAACTGCATGTGATTCAACGCCATTTAGGACTGGGAAACAAACTCTAGCTCGCCTTACAAGAAACACACTCTGCTTTTTAGAAAAGAGCACTCTTCTACTCTACTGTGTTTTCTAGGGGTCCAAACAGTGAGCTTGCACAGAACAAAAGAACTATGCTTCCTACACACACGGCCATATCTAGTTCAATTCTGCTTAGAAACCTGACAAGAACAGTAGATCCTCTTCAGTCAAATACACTGTACTTGCTGCGAACAGAGGCCAGTGCTATTTGTCCTGTGTATGGCAATGGCAGCACAATAGTGACTCTTCTTACCAGAAAACAACTCTTGCTCGTAGTACCAAAAACTGCATGGGATTCAACTCCATTTAGGACTGAGAAACAAACGCTAGTTCGCCTTACAAGAAACACACTCTGCTTTAGAGAAAAGAGCACTCTTCTACACTACTGTGTTTCCTATGTGGTCCAAAAAGTGAGCTTGCTCAGAACAAAAGAACTGTGCTTCCTACACACACGGACCATATGTAGTTCAACTCTGCTTAGGAAACTGACAAGTACAGTAGCACCTATTCAGTCCAATACACTGTACTTGCTGGGAACAGACGCGAGTGCTATTTGCACTGTGTATTGCAATGGGAGCACAATAGTGACTTTCCTTACCAGAAAACAACTCTTGCTCGTAGGACCAGAAACTGCATGTGATTCAACTTCATTTAGGACTGGGAAACAAATGCTAGCCCCACTTACAAGAAACACACTCTGCTTTTGATAAAAGAGCACTCTTCTACTCTACTGTGTTTCCTATGGGGTCCGAACAGTGAGCTTGCTCAGAACAAAAGAACTGTGCTTCCTACACACACGGCCATATCTAGTTCAAGTCTGCTTAGTAACCTGACAAGAACAGAAGATCCTATTCAGTCCAATACACTGTACTTGCTGGGAGCAGACGCCAGTCCTATTTGTCCTGTGTATGGCAATGGCAGCGCAATAGTGACTCCTCTTACCATAAAACAACTCTTGCTCTTAGGACCACAAACTGCATGTGATTCAACTCCATTTAGGACTGGGAAACCAACGCTAGCTCGCCTTACAAGAAACACACTCTGCTTTAGAGAAAAGAGCACTCTTCTACTCTACTGTGTTTCCTATAGGGCCAGAACAGTGAGCTTGCTCAGAAAAAAAGAACTGTGCTTCCTACACACGGGCCAGATCTAGTTCAACTCTGCTTAGGAAGCTGACAAGAACAGGAGCTCCTATTCAGTCCAATACACTGTACTTGCTGGGAACAGACACGAGTGCTATTTGCACTGTGTATGGCAATGGGAGCGCAATAGTGACTTTCCTTACCAGAAAACAACTCTTGCTCGAAGGACCAAAAACTGCCTGTGACTCAACTCCATTTAGGACTGGGAAACAAACGCGAGCTCGCCTTACAAGAAACACACTCTGCTTTAGAGAAAAGAGCACTCTTCTACTCTACTGTGTTTCCTATGGGGTCCGAACAGTGAGCTTGTTCTGAACAAAAGATCTGTGCTTCCTACACACACTGCAATATCTAGTTCAATTCTGCTTAGGAACCTGACAAGAACTGTATATCCTCTTCAGTCCAATACACTGTACTTGCTGCGAACAGACGCCAGTGCTATTTGTCCTGTGTATGGCAATGGCAGCGCAATAGTGACTCTTCTTACCAGAAAACAATTCTTGCTCGTAGTACCAGAAACTGCATGGGATTCAACTCCATTTAGGACTGGGAAACAAACGCTAGCTCGCCTTACAAGAAACACACTCTGCTTTTAAGAAAAGAGCACTCTTCTACTCTACTGTGTTTCCTATGGGGTCCAAACAGTGAGCTTGCAAAGAACAAAAGAACTGTGCTTCCTACACACATGGACCATATCTAGTTAAACTCTGCTTAGGAAACTGACAAGAACAGTAGCTCCTATTCAGTCCAATACACTGTACTTGCTGGGAACAGACGCGAGTGCTATTTGCACTGTGTATGGCATTTGGAGCACAATAGTGACTCTTCTTACCAGAAAACATCTCTTGCTCATAGGACCAAAAACTGCATGTGACTCAACTCCATTTAGGACTGGGAAATAAACGCGAGCTCGCCTTACAAGAAACACACTCTGCTTTAGAGAAAAGAGCACTCTTCTACTCTACTGTGTTTTCTATAGGGCCAGAACAGTGAGCTTGCTCAGAACATAATAACTGTGCTTCCTAAACACACAGGCCATATCTAGTTCAATTCTGCTTAGGAAACTGACAAGAACAGTAGCTCCTCTTCAGTCCGATACACTGTACTTGCCGAAAAAAGACGCGAGAGCTATTTGCACTGTGGATGGCATTGGGAGCGCAATAGTGAATTTCCTTACCAGAAAACAACTCTTGCTCGTAGGACCAGAAACTGCATGTGATTCAACTCCATTTACGACTGGGAAACAAATGCTAGCTCGCCTTACATGAAACACACTCTGCTTTAGAGAAAAGAGCACTCTTCTACTCTACTGTGTTTCCTATGGTGTCCGAACAGTGAGCTTGCACAGAACAAAAGACCTGCGATTCCTACACACACGGCCATATCTAGTTCAATTCTGCTTAGGAACCTGACAAGAACAGTAGATCCTCTTCAGTCCAATACACTGTATTGCTGGGAACAGACGCCAGTGCTATTTGTCCTGTGTATGGCAATGGCAGCGCAATAGTGACTATTCTTACCAGAAAACAACTCTTGCTCGTAGGACCAGAAACTGCATGTGATTCCACTCCATTTATGACTGGGAAACAAACTCTAGCTCGCCTTACAAGAAACACACTCTGCTTTAAAGAAAAGAGCACTCTTCTACTCTACTGTGTTTCCTATGGTGTCCAAACAGTGAGCTTGCTCAGAACAAAAGAACTGTGCTTCCTACACACAAGGACCATATGTAGTTCAACTCTGCTTAGGAAACTGACAAGAACAGTAGCTCCTATTCAGTCCAATACACTGTACTTGCTGGGAAAATACGCGAGTGCTATTTGCCCTCTGTATGGCAATGGGAGCGCAATAGTGACTTTCCTTACCAAAAAACAACTCTTGTTCGTAGGACCAGAAACTGCATGTGATTCAATGCCATTTAGGACTAGGAAACAAACGCTAGCTCGCCATACAAGAAACACACACTGCTTTTGAGAAAAGAGCACTCTTCTACTCTACTGTGTTTCCTATAGGGCCAGAACAGTGAGCTTGCTCAGAACATAAGAACTGTGCTTCCTACACACACGTGACTTATGTAGTTCAACTCTGCTTAGGAAAGTGACAAGAACAGTAGCTCCTCTTCAGTCCGATACACTGTACTTGCTGGGAACAGACACATGTGCTATTTGCACTGTGTCTGGCAATGGGAGCGCAATAGTGACTTTCCTACCAGAAAACATTTCTTGCTCGTAGGACCACAAACTGCATGTGATTCAACGCCATTTAGGACTGGGAAACAAACGCTAGCGCGCCTTACAAGAAACACACTCTGCTTTAGAGAAAAGAGCACTCTTCTACTCTACTGTGTTTCCTACGGGGTCCAAACAGTGAGCTTGCTCAGAACAAAAGAACTGTGCTTCCTACACACACGGCCATATCTAGTTCAACTCTGCTTAGGAACCTGACAAGAACTGTAGATCCTCTTCAGTCCAATATACTGTACTTGCTGCGAAAAGACGCCAGTGCTATTTGTCCTGTGTATGACAATGGCAGCACTATAGTGACTCTTCTTACCATAAAACAACTCTTGATCGTAAGACCAGAAACTGCATGTGATTCCACTCCATTTAGGACTGGGAAACAAACGCTAGCTCGCCTTACAAGAAACACACTCTGCTTTAGAGAAAAGAGCACTCTTCTACTGTACTGTGTTTCCTATAGGGCCAGAACAGTGAGCTTGCTCAGAACAAAAGAACTGTGCTTCCTACACACACGGATCATTTCTAGTTCAACTCTGCTTAGGAAACTGACAAGAACAGTAGCACCTATTCAGTCCACTACACTGTACTTGCTGGGAACAGACGCGAGTGCTATTTGCGCTGTGTGTGGCAATGGGAGCACAATAGTGACTTTCCTTACCAGAAAAAAACTCTTGCTCCTAGGACCCCAAACTGCATGGGATTCAACTCCATATATGACTAGGAAACAAATGCTATTTCGCCTTGCAAGAAACACTCTCTGCTTTTGAGAAAAGAGCACTCTTCTACTCTACTGTGTTTCCTATGGGGTCCAAACAGTGAGCAGGCTCAGAACAAAGAAGTGTGCTTCCTACACACATGGACCATATCTAGTTCACCTATGCTTAGGAAACTGACACGAACAGTAGCTCTTCTTCAATCCAATACACTGTACTTGCTGGGAACAGACACGAGTGCTACTTGCACTGTGTATGGCAATGAACGCAATAGTGACTTTCCTTACCAAAAACAACTCTTGCTCGTAGGACCACAAACTGCATGTGATTCAACCCCATTTAGGACTGGGAAACAAATGCTAGCTCGCCTTACATGAAACACACTCTGCTTTTGAGAAAAGAGCACTCTTCTACTCTACTGTGTTTCCTATGGGGTCCAAACAGTGAGCTTGCAAAGAACAAAAGAACTGTGCTTCCTACACACATGGACCATATCTAGTTCAACTCTGCTTAGGAAACTGACAAGAACAGTAGCTTCTATTCAGTCCAATACACTGTACAGGCTGGGAACAGACACGAGTGCTATTTGCACTGTATATGGCATTTGGAGAACAATAGTGACTTTCCTTACCAGAAAACAACTCTTGCTCGTAGGACCAGAAACTGCATGTGATTCAACGCCATTTAGGACTGGGAAACAAACTCTAGCTCGCCTTACAAGAAACACACTCTGCTTTTTAAAAAAGAGCACTCTTCTACTCTACTGTGTTTCCTAGGGGTCCAAACAGTGAGCTTGCTCAGAACAAAAGAACTGTGCTTTCTACACACACGGGCCATATCTAGTTCAATTCTGCTTAGAAACCTGACAAGAACAGTAGATCCTCTTCAGTCAAATACACTGTACTTGCTGCGAACAGAGGCCAGTGCTATTTGTCCTGTGTAGGGCAATGGCAGCACAATAGTGACTCTTCTTACCAGAAAACAACTCTTGCTCGTAGTACCAAAAACTGCATGGGATTCAACTCCATTTAGGACTGCGAAACAAACGCTAATTCGCCTTACAAGAAACACACTCTGCTTTAGAGAAAAGAGCACTCTTCTACACTACTGTGTTTCCTATGGGGTCCAAAATTGAGCTTGCTCAGAACAAAAGAACTGTGCTTCCTACACACACGGACCATATGCAGTTCAACTCTGCTTAGGAAACTGACAAGAACAGTAGCACCTATTCAGTCCAATACACTGTACTTGCTGGGAACAGACGCGAGTGCTCTTTGCACTGTGTATGGCAATCGGAGCGCAATGTGTCTTTCATTACCAGAAAACAACTCTTGTTCGTAGGACCAGAAACTGCATGTGAATCAACTCCATTTAGGACTGGGACACAAACACTAGCTCGCCTTACAAAAAACACACTCTGCTTTAGAGAAAAGAGCACTCTTCTACTCTACTGTGTTTGCTATGGGGTCCAAACAGTGAGCTTGCTCAGAGCAAAAGACTGTGCTTCCTACACACAAGGACCATATGTAGTTCAACTCTGCTTAGGAAACTGACAAGAACAGTAGCTCCTATTCAGTCCAATACACTGTACTTGCTGGGAACAGACGCGAGTGCTCTTTGCACTGTGTATGGCAATCGGAGCGCAATGTGTCTTTCATTACCAGAAAACAACTCTTGTTCGTAGGACCAGAAACTGCATGTGAATCAACTCCATTTAGGACTAGGAAACAAACGCTACCTCGCCTTACAAGAAACACACTCTGCTTTTGAGAAAAGAGCACTCTTCTACTCTACTGTGTTTCCTATGGGGTCCGAACAGTTAGCTTGCTCAGAACAAAAGAACTGTGCTTCCTACACACAGGGCCATATCTAGTTAAATTCTGCTTAGGAAACTGACAAGAACAGTAGATCCTCTTCAGTCCAATACACTGTACTTGCTGGGAACAGACACATGTGCTATTTGTCCTTTGTATGGCAATGCGAGCGCAATAGCGAATATTCTTACCATAAAACAACTCTTCCTCGTAGGACCACAAACTGCATGTGATTCAACTCCATTTAGGACTGGGAAACAAATGCTAGCTCGCCTTACAAGAAACACACTCTGCTTTTGAGAAAAGAGCACTCTTCTACTCTACTGTGTTTCCTATGGGGTCCGAACAGTGAGCTTGCTCAGAACAAAAGAACTGTGCTTCCTACACACGGCCATATTTAGTTCAATTCTGCTTAGGAACCTGACAAGAACAGTAGATCCTCTTCAGTCCAATACACTGTACTTGCTGGGAACAGACGCCAGTGCTATTTGTCCTGTGTATGGCAATGGCAGCGCAATAGTGACTCTTCTTACCAGAAAACAACTCTTGCTCGTAGTACAAGAAACTGCATGGGATTCAACTCCATTTAGGACTGCGAAACAAACGCTAGTTCGCCTTACAAGAAACACCCTCTGCTTTAGAGAAAAGAGCACTCTTCTACTCTACATTGTTTCCTAAGGGGTCCAAACAGTGATCTTACAAAGAACAAAAGAAGTGTACTTCCTGCACACACGGGCCATATCTAGTTCAACTTTGCTTAGGAAACTGACAAGAACAGTAGATCCTCTTCTGTCCAATACACTGTACTTGCTGGGAACAGACGCGACTGCTATTTGCACTGTGTATGGCAATGGTAGCACAATAGTGACTCTTCTTACCAGAAAACAACTCTAGCTCGCAGGACCAGAAACTGCATGTGATTCAACTCCATTATGGACTGGGAAACAAACGCTAGCTCGCCTTACAAGAAACACACTCTGCTTTTGAAAAAAGAGCACTCTTCTACTCTTCTGTGTGTCCTATAGGGCCAGAAGAGTGAGCTTGCTCTGAACAAATGATTTGTGCTTCCTTAACACATGGGCCATATATAGTTCAACTCTGCTTAGGAAACTGACAAGAACTGTAGCTCCTCTTCAGTCTAATACACTGTACTTGCTGGGAACAGAAGCGAGTGCTGTTTGCTCTGTGTATGGCAATGGGAGTGCAATAGTGACTCTCCTTACCAGAAAACAACTCTTGCTTGTAGGACCAGAAACTGCATGTGATTTAACTCCTTTGCGACTTGGAAACAAACTCTAGCTTGCCTTAGAAGAAACACACTCTGCTTTTGAGAAAAGAGCACTCTTCTACTCTACTGCGTTTCCTATAGGGCCAGAACAGTGAGCTTGCTCAGAACAAAAGAACTGTGCTTCCTACACACACGGACCATATCTAGTTCAACTCTGCTTAGGAATCTGACAAGAACAGTAGCTCCTCTTCAGTCCAAAAACTGTACTTGCTGGGAACAGACGCGAGAGCTATTTGCACTGTGTATGGCAATTGGAGCACAATAGTGACTCTTCTTACAAGAAAACAAATCTTGCTCGTAGGACCAGAAACTGCATGTGATTCAACTCCATTTAGGACTGGGAAACAAACGCTAGCTCGCCTTACAAGAAACACACTCTGCTATTGAGAAAAGAGCACTCTTCTACTCTTCTGTGTTTGCTATAGGTCCAGAACAGTGAGTTTGCTCAGAACAAAAGAACTGTGCTTCCTACACACACGGGCCATATCTACTTCAACTCTGCTTAGGAAACAGACAAGAACAGTAGCTCCTCTTCTGTCCTATACTCTGTACTTGCTGGGAACAGACGCCAGTGCTATTTGCGCTGTGTATGGAAATGGGAGCTCAATAGTGTCTCTTTTTACCAGAAAAAAACTGTTGCTCCTAGGAACAGAAACTGCATGTGATTCAACTCCATTTAGGACTGGAAAACAAACGCTAGTTCGCCTTACAAGAAACACACTCTGCTTTTGAGAAAAGAGCACTCTTCTACTCTACTGTGTTTCCTATAGGGCCAGAACACTGAGCTTGCTCAGAACAAAAGAACTGTGCTTCCTACACACAGGGGCCATATCTAGTTCAACTCTGCTTAGGAAACTGACAAGAACAGTAGCTCCTCTTCAATCCAATACACTGTACTTGCAGTTAGCAGACGCGAGTGCTATTTGCACTGTGTATGGCAATGGGAGCGCAATAGTGACTCCTCTTACCAGAAAACAACTCTTGCTCGTAGGACCAGAAACTGCATGAGATTCAACTCCGTTTCTGACTGGGAATCAAACACTAGCCAGCCTTACAAGAAACACACTCTGCTTCTGAAAAGAGCACTCTTCTACTCTACTGTGTTTCCTATGGGGTCCGAACAGTGAGCTTGCTCAGAACAATGAAATGTGCTTCCTACACACACGGGCCATATCTAGTTCAACTCTGCTTAGGAGACTGACAAGAACAGTAGCTCCTCTTCTGTCCAATACACTGTACTTGCAAAGAACATTAGCGAGAGTTGGTAGCACTGTGTATGGCAATAGGAGCGCAATATTGACTCTTCTTACCAGAAAACAACTCTTGCTCAAAGGACAAGAAACTGCATGTAATTCAACTCCATTTAGGACTGGGAACAAAATGCTAGCTCACCTTACCAGAAACACACTCTGCTTTTGAGAAAAGAGCACTCTTCTACTCTTCTGTGTTTCCTATAGGACCAGAACAGTGAGCTTGCTCAGAACAAAAGAACTGTGCTTCCTACATTCACGGGCCATATCTCGTTCAACTCTGCTTACGAAACTGACAAGAACAGTAGCTCCTCTTCAGTCCAATACACTGTACTTGCTGGGAACAGACGCGAGTGCTATTTGCACTGTTTATGGCAAAGGGAGCACAATAGTGACTTTCCTTACCAGAAAACATCCCTTGCTCATAGGACCAAAACTGCATGTGATTCAACTCCATTTAGGACTGAGAAACAAACGCTAGCTCAACTTACAAGAAAAAAACTCTGCTTTTGAGAAAAGAGCACTCTTCTACTCTACTGTGTTTCCTATAGGGCCAGAACACTGAGCTTGCTCAGAACAAAAGAACTGTGCTTCTTACACACACGGGCCATATCTAGTTCAACTCTGCTTAGGAAACTGACAAGAACAGTAGCTCCTATTCAGTCCAATACACTGTACTTGCTGGGATCAGTCACGAGTGCTATTTGCACTGTGTATGTCAATGGGAGCGAAATAGTGACTCTTCTTATCAGAAAACAACTCTTGCTCCTAGTACCAGAAACAGCATGGGACTCAACTCCGTTTCTGACTGGGATACAAACACTAGCTAGCCTTACAAGAAACACACTCTGCTTTTGAGAAAAGAGCACTCTTCTACTCTACTGTGTTTACTATGGGGTCTGAAAATTGAGCTTGCTCAGAACAAAAGAACTGTGCTTCACACACACGGGCCATATCTAGTTCAACTCTGCTTAGGAAACTGACAAGAACAGTAGCTCCTCTTCTGTCCAATACACTGTACTTGCTGGGAACAGACTCGAGTGCTATTTGCACTGAGTATGGCAATGGTAGCACAATAGTGACTCTTCTTACCAGAAAACAACTCTTGCTCGTAGGACCAGAAACTGCATGTGATTCAACTCCATTTAGGAGTGGGAAACAAACGCTAGCTCGCCTTACAAGAAACAAACTCTGCTTCTGAGAAAAGAGCACTCTTCTACTCTTCTGTGTTTCCTATAGGACCAGAACAGTGAGCTTGCTCAGAACAAAAGAACTGTGCTTCCTACACACACGGGCCATATCTAGTTCAACTCTGCTTAGGAAACTGACAAGAACAGTAGCTCCTCTTCTGTCCAATACACTGTACTTGCTGGGAATAGACGTGAGTGCTATTTGAACTGTTTATGGCAAAGGGAGAACAATAGTGACTTTCCTTTCCAGAAAACATCCCTTGCTCGTAGGACAAGAAAATGCATGTGATTCAACTCCATTTTGGACTGGGAAACCAATGCTAGCTCACCTTACAAGAAACACACTCTGCTTTTGAGAAAAGAGCACTCTCTATTCTACTGTGTTTCCTATGGGGTCTGAACAGTGAGCTTGCTCAGAACAAAAGAACTGTGTTTCCTACACACACGGGCCATATCTAGGTCAACTCTGCTTAGGAAACTGACAAGAGCAGTAGCTCCTCTTCAGTCCAATACACTGTACTTGCTGGGAACGACGCGAGTGCTATTTGCACTGTGTATGGCAAAGGGAGCACAATAGTGACTTTCCTTTCCAGAAAACAAGTCTTGCTCGTAAGACAGAAACTCCATGTGATTCAAGTCCATTTAGGCCTCGGAAACAAACGCTAGCTCGCCTTACAAGAAAAGCACTCTGCTTTTGAGAAAAGAGCACTCTTCTACTCTACTGTGTTTCTTATAGGCCAGAAGAGTGAGCTTGCTCAGAACAAAAGAACTGTGCTTCCTACACACACGGGATATATCTAGTTCAACTCTGTTGAGGAAACTGACAAGAACATTAGCTCCTCTTCAGTCCAATACACTGTACTTGCTGGGAGCAGACCCGAGTGCTATTTGCACTGTGTATGGCAATGGGAGCGCAATAGTGACTCTTCTTACCAGAAAACAACTCTTGCTCGTAGGACCAGAAACTGCATGGGATTCAACTCCATTTAGGGCTGGGAAACAAAAGCTAGCTCGCCTTACAAGAAACACACTCTGCTTTTGAGAAAAGAGCACTCTTCTACTCTACTTTGTTTCCTATGGGGCCAAAACGGTGAGCTTGCTCAGAACAAAAGAACTGTGCTTCCTACACACACGAGCCATATCTAGTTCAACTCTGCTTAGGAAACTGACAAGAACAGTAGATCGCCTTCAGTCCAGTACACTGTACATGCTGGGAACAGACGCCAGTGCTATTTGCTCTGTGTATGACAAAGGGAGCGCAATAGTGACTCTTCTTACCAGAAAACAACTCTTGCTCCTAGGATCAGAAACTACATGTGATTCAACTCCATTTAGGACTGGGAAACAAACGCTAGCTCGCCTTACAAGAAATACACTCTGCTTTTGAGAAAAGAGCACTCTTCTACTCTACTGTGTTTCGTATGGTGTCCGATCAGTGAGCTTGCTCAGAAAAAAGAACTGTGCTTCCTACACACACGGGCCATATCTAGTTCAACTCTGCTTAAGAAACTGACAAGAACAGAAGCTCCTCTTCTGTCCAATACACTGTACTTGCAAAGAACAGTAGCGAGAGTTGTTAGCACTGTGTATGGCAGTAGGAGCGCAATAGTGACTCTTCTTACCAGAAAACAACTCTTGCTCATAGGACAAGGAACTGCATGTAATTCAACTCCATTTAGGACTGGAAACCAAATGCTAGCTCACCTTACAAGAAACACACGCTGCTTTTGAGAAAAGAGCACTCTTCTACTCCTCTGTGTTTCCTATAGGACCGGAACAGTGAGCTTGCTCAGAACAAAAGAACTGTGCTTCCTAAACACACGGGCCATATCTTGTTCAACTCTGCTTAGGAAACTGACAAGAACAGTAGCTCCTCTTCAGTCCAATACACTGTACTTGCTGGGAACAGACGCGAGTGCTATTTGCACTGTTTATGGCAAAGGGAGCACAATAGTGACTTTCCTTACCAGAAAACATCCCTTGCTTGTAGGACCAAAAACTGCATGTGATTCAACTCCATTTAGGACTGGGAAACAAACGCTAGTTCACCTTACAAGAAAAAAACTCTGCTTTTGAGAAAAGAGCACAGTTCTACTCTACTGTGTTTTCTGTAGGGCCAGAACAGTGAGCTTGCTCAGAACAAAAGAACTGTGCTTCCTACACACACCGGCCATATCTAGTTCAACTCTGCTTAGGAAACTGACAAGAACAGTAGCTCCTCTTCAGTCCAATAGATTGTACTTGCTGGGAACAGACGCGAGTGCTATTTGCAGTGTATGTGGCAATTGGAGCACAATACTGAATCTTCTTACCAGGAAACAACTCTTGTTCGTAGGACCAGAAACTGCATGTGATTCAACTTCATTTAGGTCTGGGAAACAAAGGCAAGCTCGCCTTACAAGAAACACACTCTGCTTTTGAGGAAAGAGCACTCTTCTACTCTACTGTGTTTCCTATAGGCCAGAAGAGTGAGCTTGCTCAGAACAAAAGAACTGTGCTTCCTACACACACGGGCCATATCTAGTTCAACTCTGCTTAGGAACCTGACAAGAACTGTAGATCCTCTTCAGTCCAATACACTTTACATGCTGGGAACAGACGCCAGTGCTATTTGCCCTGTGTATGACAATGGGAGCGCAACAGTGACTCTTCTTGCCAGAAAACAACTCTTGCTCATAGGACCAGAAACTGCATGTGATTGAACTCCATTGAGGACTGGGAAACAATCGCTAGCTCGCCTTACAAGAAACACATTCTGCTTTAGAGAAAAGAGCACTCTTCTACTCTACTGTGTTTCCTACAGGGCCAGAAGAGTGAGCTTGCTCAGAACAAAAGAAGTGTACTTCCTGCACACATGGGCCATATCTACTTCAACTTTGCTTAGGAAACTGACAAGAACAGTAGATCCTCTTCAGTCTAATACACTGTACATACTGGGAACAGACGCGAGTGCTATTTGCACTGTGTATGGCAAAGGGAGCACAATAGTGACTTTCCTTTCCAGAAAACAAGTCTTGCTCGTTAGACAGAAACTCCATGTGATTCAACTCCATTTAGGACTGGGCAACAAACGCTAGCTCGCCTTACAAGAAAAAGACTCTGCTTTTGAGAAAAGAGCACTCTTCTACTCTACTGTGTTTCTTATAGGCCAGAAGAGTGAGTTGCTCAGAACAAAAGAACTGTGCTTCCTACACACACGGGCTATATCTAGTTCAACTCTGTTTAGGAAACTGACGAGAACATTAGCTCCTCTTCAATCCAATACACTGTACTTGCTGGGAGCAGACCCGAGTGCTATTTGCACTGTGTATGGCAATGGGAGCGGATTAGTGACTATTCTTACCAGAAAACAACTCTTGC
The DNA here is from genome assembly GCF_949786415.1 of Peromyscus eremicus. Classification (NCBI taxonomy): domain Eukaryota; kingdom Metazoa; phylum Chordata; class Mammalia; order Rodentia; family Cricetidae; genus Peromyscus; species Peromyscus eremicus. Next base: position 70,624 of record NW_026735074.1, read on the forward strand.
TCGTAGGACCAGCAACTGCATGGGATTCAACTCCATTTAGGGCTGGGAAACAAAAGCTAGCTCGCCTTACAAGAAATACACTCTGCTTTTGAGAAAAGAGCACTCTTCTACTCTACTTTGTTTCCTATAGGGCCAAAACGGTGAGCTTGCTCAGAACAAAAGAACTGTGCTTCCTGCACACACGAGCCATATCTAGTTCAACTCTGCTTAGGAAACTGACAAGAACAGTAGATCCTCTTCAGACCAATACACTGTACATGCTGGGAACAGACGCCAGTGCTATTTGCCCTGTGTATGACAATGGGAGCGCAATAGTGACTCTTCTTACCAGAAAACAACTCTTGCTCCTAGGATCAGAAACTACATGTGATTCAACTCCATTTAGGACTGGGAAACAAACGCTAGCTCGCCTTACAAGAAATACACTCTGCTTTTGAGAAAAGAGCACTCCTCTACTCTACTGTGTTTCGTATTGTGTCCGATCAGTGAGCTTGCTCAGAACAAAGAACTGTGCTTCCTACACACACGGGCCATATCTAGTTCAACTCTGCTTAAGAAACTGACAAGAACAGTAGCTCCTCTTCTGTCCAATACACTGTACTTGCAAAGAACAGTAGCGAGAGTTGTTAGCACTGCGTATGGCAGTAGGAGCGCAATAGTGACTCTTCTTACCAGAAAACAACTCTTGCTCATAGGACAATAAACTGCATGTAATTCAACTCCATTTAGGAATGGGAACCAAATGCTAGCTCACCTTACAAGAAACACACTCTGCTTTTGAGAAAAGAGCACTCTTCTACTCCTCTGTGTTTCCTATAGGACCAGAACAGTGAGCTTGCTCAGAACAAAAGAACTGTGCTTCCTAAACACACGGGCCATATCTAGTTCAACTCTGCTTAGGAAACTGACAAGAACAGTAGCTCCTCTTCAGTCCAATACACTGTACTTGCTGGGAACAGACGCGAGTGCTATTTGCACTGTTTATGGCAAAGGGAGCACAATAGTGACTTTCCTTACCAGAAAACATCCCTTGCTTGTAGGACCAAAAACTGCATGTGATTCAACTCCATTTAGGACTGGGAAACAAACGCTAGTTCACCTTACAAGAAAAAAACTCTGCTTTTGAGAAAAGAGCACACTTCTACTCTACTGTGTTTTCTGGAGTGCCAGAACAGTGAGCTTGCTCAGCACAAAAGAACTGTGCTTCCTACACACAAGGGCTATATCTAGTTCAACTCTGCTTAGGAAACTGACAAGAACAGTAGATCCTCTAGGTCCAATACACTGTACATGCTGGGAACAGACGCCAGTGCTATTTGCCCTGTGTATGACAATGGGAGCGCAATAGTGACTCTTCTTACCAGAAAACAACTCTTGCTCCTAGGATCAGAAACTACATGTGATTCAACTCCATTTAGGACTGGGAAACAAACACTAGCTAGCCTTACAAGAAACACACTCTGCTTTTGAGAAAAGAGCACACTTCTATTCTACTGTGTTTACTATGGGTTCCGAAAATTGAGCTTGCTCAGAACAAAAGAACAGCGCTTCACTCACACGGGCCATATGTAGTTCAACTCTGCTTAGGAAACTGACAAGAACAGTAGCTCCTCTTCTGTCCAATACACTGTACTTGCTGGGAACAGACGCGAGTGCTATTTGCACTGTGTATGGCAATGGTAGCACAATAGTGACTCTTCTTACCAGAAAACAACTCTTGCTCGCAGGACCAGAAACTGCATGTGATTCAACTCCATTATGGACTGGGAAACAAACGCTAGCTCGCCTTACAAGAAACACACTCTGCTTTTGAGAAAAGAGCACTCTTCTACTCTTCTGTGTTTCCTATAGAGGCAGAAGAGTGAGCTTGCTCTGAACAAATGATTTGTGCTTCCTTAACACACGGGCCATATATAGTTCAACTCTGCTTAGGAAACTGACAAGAACTGTAGCTCCTCTTCAGTCTAATACACTGAACTTGCTGGGAACAGAAGCGAGTGCTGTTTGCCCTGTGTATGGCAATGGGAGTGCAATAGTGACTCTCCTTACCAGAAAACAATTCTTGCTTGTAGGACCAGAAACTGCATGTGATTTAACTCCTTTACGACTTGGAAACAAACTCTAGCTTGCCTTAGAAAAAACACACTCTGCTTTTGAGAAAAGAGCACTCTTCTACTCTACTGCGTTTCCTATAGGGCCAGAACAGTGAGCTTGCTCAGAACAAAAGAACTGTGTTTCCTACACACACAGGCCATATCTAGTTCAACTCTGCTTAGGAAACTGACAAGAACAGTAGATCCTCTTCTGTCCAATACACTGTACTTGCTGGGAACAGAAACGAGTGCTATTTGCACTGTGTATGGCAATGGTAGCACAATAGTGACTCTTCTTACAAGAAAACAAATCTTGCTCGTAGGACCAGAAACTGCATGTGATTCAACTCCATTTAGGATTGGGAAACAAACGCTAGCTCGCCTTACAAGAAACACACTCTGCTATTGAGAAAAGAGCACTCTTCTACTCTTCTGTGTTTCCTATAGGTCCAGAACAGTGAGCTTGCTCAGAACAAAAGAACTGTGCTTCCTACACACACGGGCCATATCTACTTCAACTCTGCTTAGGAAACAGACAAGAACAGTAGCTCCTCTTCTGTCCAATACTCTGTACTTGCTGGGAACAGACGCCAGTGCTATTTGCGCTGTGTATGGAAATGGGAGCGCAAGAGTGTCTCTTTTTACCAGAAAAAAACAGTTGCTCCTAGGAACAGAAACTGCATGTGATTCAACTCCATTTAGGACTGGGAAACAAACGCTAGTTCGCCTTACAAGAAACACACTCTGCTTTTGAGAAAAGAGCACTCTTCTACTCTACTGTGTTTCCTATAGGGCCAGAACACTGAGCTTGCTCAGAACAAAAGAGCTGTGCTTCCTACACACAGGGGCCATATCTAGTTCAACTCTGTTTAGGAAACTGACAAGAACAGTAGCTCCTCTTCAATCCAATACACTGTACTTGCAGTTAGCAGACGCGAGTGCTATTTGCACTGTGTATGGCAATGGGAGCGCAATAGTGACTCCTCTTACCAGAAAACAACTCTTGCTCGTAGGACCAGAAACTGCATGAGATTCAACTCCGTTTCTGACTGGGAATCAAACACTAGCCAGCCTTACAAGAAACACACTCTGCTTCTGAAAAGAGCACTCTTCTACTCTACTGTGTTTCCTATGGGGTCTGAACAGTGAGCTTGCTCAGAACAATGAAATGTGCTTCCTACACACACGGGCCATATCAAGTTCAACTCTGCTTAGGAAACTGACAAGAACAGTAGATCCTCTTCAGTCCAATACACTGTACATGCTGGGAACAGATGCGAGTGCTATTTGCCCTGTGTATGGTTTTGGGAGCGCAATAGTGACTCTTCTTAGCAGAAAACAACTCTTGCTTGTAGGACCAGAAACTGCATGTGATTCAACTCCATTTACGACTTGGAAAGAAACGCTAGCTCGCCTTAGGAGAAACACAGTCTGCTTTTGAGAAAAGAGCACTCTTCTACTCTACTGTGTTTCCTATAGTGCCAGAACAGTGAGCTTGCTCAGAACAAAAGAACTGTGCTTCCTAAAAAAATGGGCCATATCTAGTTCAACTCTGCTTAGGAAACTGACAAGAGCAGTAGCTCCTCTTCAGTCCAATACACTGTACTTGCTGGGAACAGACGCGAGTGCTTTTTGCACTGTGTATGGCAAAGGGAGCACGATAGTGACTTTCCTTTCCAGAAAACAAGTCTTGCTCGTAGGACAGAAACTCCATGTGATTCAACTCCATTTAGGACTGGGAAACAAACGCTAGTTCGCCTTACAAGAAAAACACTCTGCTTTTGAGAAAAGAGCACTCTTCTACTCTACTGTGTTTCTTATAGGCCAGAAGAGTGAGCTTGCTCAGAACAAAAGAACTGTGCTTCCTACACACACGGGCTATATCTAGTTCAACTCTGTTTAGGAAACTGACAAGAACAGTAGCTCCTCTTCAGTCCAATACACTGTACTTGCTGGGAGCAGACGCGAGTGCTATTTGCACTGTGTATGGCAATGGGAGCGCAATAGTGACTCTTCTTACCAGAAAACATCTCTTGCTGGTAGGACCAGAAACTGCATGGGATTCAACTCCATTTAGGACTGGGAAACAAAAGCTAGCTCGCCTTACAAGAAACACACTGTGCTTTTGAGAAAAGAGCACTCTTCTACTCTACTGTGTTTCCTATAGGGCCCAAACAGTGAGCTTGCTCAGAACAAAAGAACTGTGCTTCCTACACACACGGGACTTATGTAGTTCAACTCTGCTTAGGAAACTGACAAGAACAGTAGCACCTATTCAGTCCACTACACTGTACTTGCTGGGAACAGACGCGAGTGCTATTTGCACTGTGTGTGGCAATGGGAGCACAATAGTGACTTTCCTTACCAGAAAACAACTCTTGCTCGTAGGACCAAAAACTGCATGTGACTCAACTCCATTTAGGACTGGAAAACAAATGCTAGCTCGCCTTAAAAGAAACACACTCTGCTTTAGAGAAAAGAGCACTCTTCTACTCTACTGTGTTTCCTATGGTGTCCGAACAGTGAGCTTGCACAGAACAAAAGACCTGCGATTCCTACACACACGGCCATATCTAGTTCAATTCTGCTTAGGAACCTGACAAGAACAGTAGATCCTCTTCAGTCCAATACACTGTATTGCTGGGAACAGACGCCAGTGCTATTTGTCCTGTGTATGGCAATGGCAGCGCAATAGTGACTATTCTTACCATAAAACAACTCTTGCTCGTAGGACCAGAAACTGCATGTGATTCCACTCCATTTATGACTGGGAAACAAACTCTAGCTCGCCTTACAAGAAACACACTCTGCTTTAGAGAAAAGAGCACTCTTCTACTCTACTGTGTTTCCTATGGTGTCCAAACAGTGAGCTTGCTCAGAACAAAAGAAATGTGCTTCCCACACACAAGGACCATATGTAGTTCAACTCTGCTTAGGAAACTGACAAGAACAGTAGCTCCTATTCAGTCCAATACACTGTACTTGCTGGGAAAATACGCGAGTGCTATTTCCCTCTGTATGGCAATGGGAGCGCAATAGTGACTTTCCTTACCAAAAAACAACTCTTGTTCGTAGGACCAGAAACTGCATGTGATTCAACGCCATTTAGGACTAGGAAACAAACGCTAGCTCGCCATACAAGAAACACACTCTGCTTTTGAGAAAAGAGCACTCTTCTACTCTACTGTGTTTCCTATAGGGCCAGAACAGTGAGCTTGCTCAGAACATAAGAACTGTGCTTCCTACACACACGGGACTTATGTAGTTCAACTCTGCTTAGGAAACTGACAAGAACAGTAGCTCCTATTCAGTCCAATACACTGTACTTGCTGGGAACAGAGGCGAGTGCTATTTGCACTGTGTATGGCAATGGGAGCGCAATAGTGACTTTCCTTACCAGAAAACAACTCTTGCTCATAGGACCAGAAACTGCATGTGATTCAACTCCATTTAGGACTGGGAAACAAATGCTAGCTTGCCTTACAAAAAACACACTCTGCTTTTGAGAAAAGAGCACTCTTCTACTCTACTGTGTTTCCTATGGGGTCCAAACAGTGAGCTTGCAAAAAACAAAAGAACTGTGCTTCCTACACACATGGACCATATCTAGTTAAACTCTGCTTAGGAAACTGACAAGAACAGTAGCTCCTCTTCAGTCCAATACACTGTACTTGCTGGGAACAGACGCGAGTGATATTTGCACTGTGTATGGCATTTGGAGCACAATAGTGACTCTTCTTACCAGAAAACATCTCTTGCTCATAGGACCAAAAACTGCATGTGACTCAACTCCATTTAGGACTGGGAAATAAACGTGAGCTCGCCTTACAAGAAACACACTCTGCTTTAGAGAAAAGAGCACTCTTCTACTGTACTGTGTTTCCTATAGGGCCAGAACAGTGAGCTTGCTCAGAACATAATAGCTGTGCTTCCTAAACAGACAGGCAATATCTAGTTCAACTCTGCTTAGGAAACTGACAAGAACAGTAGCTCCTCTTCAGTGCGATACACTGTACTTGCTTGGAAAAGACGCGAGTGCTATTTGCACTGTGTATGGCAAGGGAGCGCAATAGTGACTTTCCTTACCAGAAAACAACTCTTGCTCGTAGGACCAGAAACTGCATGTGATTCAACTCCATTTAGGACTGGGAAACAAACGCTAGCTTGCCTTACAAAAAACACACTCTGCTTTTCAGAAAAGAGCACTCTTCTACTCTACTGTGTTTCCTATGGGGTCCGAAGAGTGAGCTTGCTCAGAACAAAAGAACTGTGCTTCCTACACACACGGCCATATCTAGTTCAATTGTGCTTAGGAACCTGACAAGAACAGTAGATCCTCTTCAGTCCAATACACTGTGCTTGCTGGGAACAGACGCCAGTGCTATTTGTCCTGTGTATGGCAACGGCAGCGCAATAGTGACTCTTCTTACCATAAAACAACTCTTGCTCGTAGGTCCAGAAACTGCATGTGATTCAACTCCATTTAAGACTGGGAAACAAACGCTAGCTCGCCTTACAAGAAACACACTCTGCTTTAGAGAAAAGAGCACTCTTCTACTGTACTGTGTTTCCTATAGGGCCAGAACAGTGAGCTTGCTCAGAACAAAAGAACTGTGCTTCCTACACACACGGATCATTTCTAGTTCAACACTGCTTAGGAAACTGACAAGAACAGTAGCACCTATTCAGTCCACTACACTGTACTTGCTGGGAACAGACGCGAGTGCTATTTGCACTGTGTGTGGCAATGGGAGCACAATAGTGACTTTCCTTACCAGAAAAAAACTCTTGCTCCTAGGACCACAAACTGCATGTGATTCAACTCCATATATGACTAGGAAACAAATGCTATTTCGCCTTACAAGAAACACTCTCTGCTTTTGAGAAAAGAGCACTCTTCTACTCTACTGTGTTTCCTATGGGGTCCAAACAGTGAGCATGCTCAGAACAAAGAAGTGTGCTTCCTACACACATGGACCATATCTAGTTCACCTATGCTTAGGAAACTGACACGAACAGTAGCTCTTCTTCAATCCAATACACTGTACTTGCTGGGAACAGACATGAGTGCTACTTGCACTGTGTATGGCAATGAACGCAATAGTGACTTTCCTTACCAAAAACAACTCTTGCTCGTAGGACCACAAACTGCATGTGATTCAACCCCATTTAGGACTGGGAAACAAATGCTAGCTCGCCTTACATGAAACACACTCTGCTTTTGAGAAAAGAGCACTCTTCTACTCTACTGTGTTTCCTATGGGGTCCAAACAGTGAGCTTGCTCAGAACAAAAGAACTGTGCTTCCTACACACATGGACCATATCTAGTTCAACTCTGCTTAGGAAACTGACAAGAACAGTAGCTTCTATTCAGTCCAATACACTGTACATGCTGGGAACAGACACGAGTGCTATTTGCACTGTATATGGCATTTGAAGAACAATAGTGACTCTTCTTACCAGAAAAAAACTCTTGGTTGTGGGACCAAAAACTGCATGTGATTCAACTCCATTTAGGACTAGGAAACAAACGCTAGCTCGCCTTTCAAGAAACACACTCTGCTTTAGAGAAAAGAGCACTCATCTACTTTACTGTGTTTCCTATAGGGCCAGAACAGTAGCTTGCTCAGAACATAAGAAGTGTGCTTCCTACACACACGGGCCATATCTAGTTCAACTCTGCTTAGGAAACTGACAAGAACAGTAGCTCCTCTTCAGTCCGATACACTGTACTTGCTGGGAACAGACGCGAGTGCTATTTGCACTGTGAATGGCAATGGGAGCGCAATAGTGACTTTCCTTACCAGAAAACAACTCTTGCTCGTAGGAGCAAAAACTGCATGTGACTCAACTCCATTTAGGACTGGAAAACAAACGCTAGCTCGCCTTAAAAGAAACACACTCTGCTTTAGAGAAAAGAGCACTCTTCTACTCTACTGTGTTTCCTATGGTGTCCGAACAGTGAGCTTGCACAGAACAAAAGACCTGCGATTCCTACACACACGGCCATATCTAGTTCAATTCTGCTTAGGAACCTGACAAGAACAGTAGATCCTCTTCAGTCCAATACACTGTATTGCTGGGAACAGACGCCAGTGCTATTTGTCCTGTGTATGGCAATGGCAGCGCAATAGTGACTATTCTTACCATAAAACAACTCTTGCTCGTAGGACCAGAAACTGCATGTGATTCCACTCCATTTATGACTGGGAAACAAACTCTAGCTCGCCTTACAAGAAACACACTCTGCTTTAGAGAAAAGAGTACTCTTCTACTCTACTGTGTTTCCTATGGTGTCCAAACAGTGAGCTTGCTCAGAACAAAAGAACTGTGCTTCCTACACACAAGGACCATATGTAGTTCAACTCTGCTTAGGAAACTGACAAGAACAGTAGCTCCTATTCAGTCCAATACACTGTACTTGCTGGGAAAATACGCGAGTGCTATTTGCCCTCTGTATGGCAATGGGAGCGCAATAGTGACTTTCCTTACCAAAAAACAACTCTTGTTCGTAGGACCAGAAACTGCATGTGATTCAACGCCATTTAGGACTAGGAAACAAACGCTAGCTCGCCATACAAGAAACACACTCTGCTTTTGAGAAAAGAGCACTCTTCTACTCTACTGTGTTTCCTATAGGGCCAGAACTGTGAGCTTGCTCAGAACATAAGAACTGTGCTTCCTACACACACGGGACTTATGTAGTTCAACTCTGCTTAGGAAAGTGACAAGAACAGTAGCTCCTCTTCAGTCCGATACACTGTACTTGCTGGGAACAGACACATGTGCTATTTGCACTGTGTATGGCAATGGGAGCGCAATAGTGACTTTCCTACCAGAAAACATTTCTTGCTCGTAGGACCACAAACTGCATGTGATTCAACGCCATTTAGGACTGGGAAACAAACGCTAGCACGCCTTACAAGAAACACACTCTGCTTTAGAGAAAAGAGCACTCTTCTACTCTACTGTGTTTCCTACGGGGTCCAAACAGTGAGCTTGCTCAGAACAAAAGAACTGTGCTTCCTACACACACGGCCATATCTAGTTCAACTCTGCTTAGGAACCTGACAAGAACTGTAGATCCTCTTCAGTCCAATATACTGTACTTGCTGCGAAAAGACGCCAGTGCTATTTGTCCTGTGTATGACAATGGCAGCACTATAGTGACTCTTCTTACCATAAAACAACTCTTGATCGTAGGACCAGAAACTGCATGTGATTCCACTCCATTTAGGACTGGGAAACAAACGCTAGCTCGCCTTACAAGAAACACACTTTGCTTTAGAGAAAAGAGCACTCTTCTACTCTACTGTGTTTCCTATGGGGTCTGAACAGCGAGCTTGCTCTGAACAAAAGATCTGTGTTTCCTACACACACTGCCATATCTAGTTCAATTCTGCTTAGGAACCTGACAAGAACACTAGATAATCTTCAGTCCAATACACTGTACTTGCTGCGAACAGACGCCAGTGCTATTTGTCCTGTGTATGGCAATGGCAGCGCAATAGTGACTCTTCTTACCAGAAAACAACTCTTGCTCATAGGACCAGAAACCGCATGGGATTCAAGTCCATTTAGGATTGGGAAACAAATGCTAGCTTGCCTTAAAAAAACACACTCTGCTTTAGAGAAAAGAAAACTCTTCTACTCTACTGTGTTTCCTATGGGGTCCGAACCGTGAGCTTGCTCAGAACAAAGAACTGTGCTTCCTACACACATGGACCATATCTAGTTCAACTCTGCTTAGGAAACTGACACGAACAGTAGCTCCTATTCAGTCCAATACACTGTACTTGCTGGGAACAGAGGCGAGTGCTATTTGCACTGTGTATGGCAATGGGAGCGCAATAGTGACTTTCCTTTCCAGAAAACAACTCTTGCTCATAGGACCAGAAACTGCATGTGATTCAACTCCATTTAGGACTGGGAAATAAACGATTTCTTGCCTTACAAAAAACACACTCTGCTTTTGAGAAAAGAGCACTCTTCTACTCTACTGTGTTTCCTATGGGGTCCAAACAGTGAGCTTGCAAAAAACAAAAGAACTGTACTTCCTACACACATGGACCATATCCAGTTAAACTCTGCTTAGGAAACTGACAAGAACAGTAGCTCCTATTCAGTCCAATACACTGTACTTGCTGGGAACAGACGCGAGTGCTATTTGCACTGTGTGTGGCAATGGGAGCACAATAGTGACTTTCCTTACCAGAAAAAAACTCTTGCTCCTAGGACCACAAACTGCATGTGATTCAACTCCATATATGACTAGGAAACAAATGCTATTTCGCCTTACAAGAAACACTCTCTGCTTTTGAGAAAAGAGCACTCTTCTACTCTACTGTGTTTCCTATGGGGTCCAAACAGTGAGCATGCTCAGAACAAAGAAGTGTACTTCCTACACACATGGACCATATCTAGTTCACCTATGCTTAGGAAACTGACACGAACAGTAGCTCTTCTTCAATCCAATACACTGTACTTGCTGGGAACAGACACGAGTGCTACTTGCACTGTGTATGGCAATGAGCGCAATAGTGACTTTCCTTACCAAAAACAACTCTTGCTCGTAGGACCACAAACTGCATGTGATTCAACCCCATTTAGGACTGGGAAACAAATGCTAGCTTGCCTTACATGAAACACACTCTGCTTTTGAGAAAAGAGCACTCTTCTACTCTACTGTGTTTCCTATGGGGTCCAAACAGTGAGCTTGCTCAGAACAAAAGAACTGTGCTTCCTACACACACGGCCATATCTAGTTCAATTCTGCTTAGAAACCTGACAAGAACAGTAGATCCTCTTCAGTCAAATACACTGTACTTGCTGCGAACAGAGGCCAGTGCTATTTGTCCTGTGTATGGCAATGGCAGCACAATAGTGACTCTTCTTACCAGAAAACAACTCTTGCTCGTAGTACCAAAAACTGCATGGGATTCAACTCCACTTAGGACTGCGAAACAAACGTTAGTTCGCCTTACAAGAAACACACTCTGCTTTAGAGAAAATAGCACTCTTCTACACTACTGTGTTTCCTATGGGGTCCAAAAAGTGAGCTTGCTCAGAACAAAAGAACTGTGCTTCCTACACACACGGACCATATGTAGTTCAACTCTGCTTAGGAAACTGACAAGAACAGTAGCACCTATTCACTCCAATACACTGTACTTGCTGGGAACAGACGCGAGTGTTCTTTGCACTGTGTATGGCAATCGGAGCGCAATGTGTCTTTCATTACCAGAAAACAACTCTTGTTCGTAGGACCAGAAACTGCATGTGAATCAACTCCATTTAGGACTAGGAAACAATCGCTAGCTCGCCTTACAAGAAACACACTCTGCTTTAGAGAAAAGAGCACTCCTTTACTCTACTGTGTTTCCTATAGGGCCAGAACAGTGAGCTTGCTCGGAACATAAGAAATGTGCTTCCTAAACACACGGGCCATATCTAGTTCAACTCTGCTTAGGAAACTGACAAGAACAGTAGCTCCTCTTCAGTCCGATACACTGTACTTGCTGGGAACAGACGCGAGTGCTATTTGCACTGTGTATGGCAATGGGAGCGCAATAGTGACTTTCCTTACCAGAAAACAATTCTTGCTCGTAGGACCAGAAACTGCATGTGATTCAACTCCATTTAGGACTGGGAAAATAACGCTAGCTCGCCTTACAAGAAACACACTCTGCTTTAGAGAAAAGAGCACTCTTCTACTCAACTGTGTTTCCTATGGGGTCCGAACAGTGAGCTTGCTCAGAACAAAAGAACTGTGTTTCCTACACAAGGGCCATATCTAGTTCAATTCTGCTTAGGAACCTGACAAGAACAGTAGATCCTCTTCAGTCCAATACACTGTACTTGCTTGGAACAGACGCCAGTGCTTTTTGTCCTGTGTATGGCAATGGCAGCGCAACAGTGACTCTTTTTACCATAAAACAACTCTTGCACGTAGGACCAGAAACTGCATGTGATTCCACTCCATTTAGGACTGGGACACAAACACTAGCTCGCCTTACAAAAAACACACTCTGCTTTAGAGAAAAGAGCACTCTTCTACTCTACTGTGTTTGCTATGGGGTCCAAACAGTGAGCTTGCTCAGAACAAAAGACTGTGCTTCCTACACACAAGGACCATATGTAGTTCAACTCTGCTTAGGAAACTGACAAGAACAGTAGCTCCTATTCAGTCCAATACACTGTACTTGCTGGGAACAGACGCGAGTGCTCTTTGCACTGTGTATCGCAATCGGAGCGCAATGTGACTTTCCTTACCAGAAAACAACTCTTGTTTGTAGGACCAAAAACTGCATGTGATTCAACTCCATTTAGGACTAGGAAACAAACGCTACCTCGCCTTACAAGAAACACACTCTGCTTTTGAGAAAAGAGCACTCTTCTACTCTACTGTGTTTCCTATGGGGTCCGAACAGTTAGCTTGCTCAGAACAAAAGAACTGTGCTTCCTACACACACGGCCATATCTAGTTAAATTCTGCTTAGGAAACTGACAAGAACAGTAGATCCTCTTCAGTCCAATACACTGTACTTGCTGGGAACAGACACATGTGCTATTTGTCCTTTGTATGGCAATGCGAGCGCAATAGAGAATATTCTTACCATAAAACAACTCTTCCTCGTAGGACCACAAACTGCATGTGATTCAACTCCATTTAGGACTGGGAAACAAACGCTAGCTCGCCTTACAAGAAACACACTCTGCTTTTGAGAAAAGAGCACTCTTCTACTCTACATTGTTTCCTAAGGGGTCCAAACAGTGGTCTTGCAAAGAACAAAAGAACTGTGCTTCCTACACACACGGGCCGTATCTAGTTCAACTCTGCGTAGGAAACTGACAAGAACAGTAGCTCCTCTTCTGTCCGATACACTGTACTTGCTGGGAACAGACGCGAGAGCTATTTGCACTGTGTATGGCAATGGGAGCACAATAGTGACTTTCCTTACCAGAAAACAACTCTTGCTCTTAGGACCAGAAACTGGATGTCATTCAACTTCATTTATGACTGGGAAACAAACGCTAGCTCACCGTACAAGAAACACACTCTGCTTCAGAGAAAAGAGCACTCTCTTCTATAATGTGTTTCCCATAGGGCCAGAACAGTGAGCTTGCTCAGAACAAAAGGACTGTGCTTCCTACACACGGGACATAACTAGTTCAACTCTGCTTAGGAAACTGAGAAGAACAGTACCTCCTCTTCAGTCCGATACACTGTACTTGCTGGGAACAGACGCGAGAGCTATTTGCACTGTGGATGGCATTGGGAGCGCAATAGTGACTTTCCTTACCAGAAAACAACTCTTGCTCGTAGGACCAGAAACTTCATGTGATTCAACTCCATTTAGGACTGGGAAACAAATGCTAGCTCGCCTTACATGAAACACACTCTGCTTTTGAGAAAAGAGCACTCTTCTACTCTACTGTGTTTCCCATGGGGTCCGAACAGTGAGCTTGCTCTGAACAAAAGAACTGTGCTTCCTACACACTCGGGCCATATCAAGTTCAACTCTGCTTAGGAAACTGACAAGAACAGGAGCTCCTATTCAGTCCAATACTCTGTACTTGCAGGGAGCAGACGCGAGTGCTATTTGCACTGTGTATGGCAATGGGAGCATAATAATGACTCTTCATACAAGAAAACAACTCTTGCTCGTAGACAAAAAAATTGCATGTGACTCAGCTCCATATAGGACTGGGAAATAAACGCGAGCTCGCCTTATAAGAAACAAACTCTGCTTTAGACAAAAGAGCACTCTTCTACTGTACTGTGTTTCCTATAGGGCCAGAACAGTGAGCTTGCTCAGAACATAATAACTGTGCTTCCTAAACACACGGGCCATATCTAGTTCAACTCTGCTTAGGAAACTGACAAGAACAGTAGCTCCTCTTTAGTCCGATACACTGTACTTGCTGAGCAAAGACGCGAGTGCTATTTGCACTGTGTATGGCAAAGGGAGCGCAATAGTGACTTTCCTTACCAGAAAACAACTCTTGCTCGTAGTACCAGAAACTGCCTGTGATTCAACTCCGTTTAGGACTGGGAAACAAATGCTAGCTCGCCTTACATGAAACACACTCTGCTTTTGAGAAAAGAGCCCTCTTCTACTCTACTGTGTTTCCTATGGGGTCCGAACAGTGAGCTTGCTCAGAACAAAGAACTGTGCTTCCTACAGACATGGACCATATCTACTTCAACTCTGCTTAGGAAACTGACACGAACAGTAGCTCCTATTCAGTCCGATACACTGTACTTGCTGGGAACAGAGGCAAGTGCTATTTGCAGTGTGTATGGCAATGGGAGCACAATAGTGACTTTCCTTACCAGAAAACAACTCTTGCTCGTAGGACCAAAACCTGCATGTGACTCAAATCCATTTAGGACTGGAAAACAAACGCTAGCTCGCCTTACAAGAAAAACACTCTGCTTTAGAGAAAAGAGCACTCTTCTACTCTACTGTGTTTCCTATGGGGTCCGAAAAGGGAGCTTGCACAGAACAAAAGACCTGTGATTCATACACACAGGGCCATATCTAGTTCAATTCTGCTTAGGAACCTGACAAGAACAGTAGATCCTCTTCAGTCCAATATACTGTACTTGCTGCGAACAGACGCCAGTGCTATTTGTCCTGTGTATGGCAATGGCAGAGCTTTAGTGACTATTCTTACCATAAAAAAACTCTTGATCGTAGGACCAGAAACTGCATGTGATTCCACTCCATTTAGGACTGGGAAACAAACGCTAGGAAGGCTTACAAGAAACACACTTTGCTTTAGAGAAAAGAGCACTCTTCTACTCTACTCTGTTTCCAATGGGGTCCGAACAGTAAGCTTACTCTGAACAAAGGATCTGTGCTTCCTACACACACTGCCATATCTAGTTCAATTCTGCTTAGGAACCTGACAAGAACAGTAGATCCTCTTCAGTCCAATACACTGTACTTGCTGCGAACAGACGCCAGTGCTATTTGTCCTGTGTATGGCAATGGCAGCGCAATAGTGACTCTTCTTACCAGAAAACAACTCTTGCTCATAGTACCAGAAACTGCATGGGATTCAACTCCATTTAGGACTGGGAAACAAACGCTAGCTTGCCTTACAAGAAACACACTCTGCTTTAGAGAAAAGAGCACTCTTCTACTCTACTGTGTTTCCTATGGGGTCCAAACAGTGAGCTTGCTCAGAACAAAAGAACTGTGCTTCCTACACACATGGATCATATACATTTCAACTCTGCTTAGGAAACTGACAAGAACAGTAGTACCTATTCAGTCCAATACACTGTACTTGCTGGGAACAGACGCCAGTGCTATTTGCACTGTGTATAGCAATGGGAGCACAATAGTGACTTTCCTTACCAGAAAACAACTCTTGATCGTAGGACCAGAAACTGCATGTGATTCAACTCCATTTAGGACTGGGAAACAAATGCTAGCTTGCCGTAAAAGAAATACACTCTGCTTTTAAGAAAAGAGCACTCTTCTACTCTACTGTGTTTCCTATGGGGTCCAAACAGTGAGCTTGCAAAGAACAAAAGAACTGTGCTTCCTACACACATGGACCATATCTAGTTAAACTCTGCTTAGGAAACTGACAAGAACAGTAGCTCCTATTCAGTCCAATACACTGTACTTGCTGGGAACAGACTCGAGTGCTATTTGCACTGTGTATGGCATTTGGAGCACAATAGTGACTCTTCTTACCAGAAGACATCTCTTGCTCATAGGACCAAAAACTGCATGTGACTCAACTCCATTTAGGACTGGTAAATAAACACGAGCTCGCCTTACAAGAAACATACTCTGCTTTAGAGAAAAGAGCACTCTTCTACTCTACTGTGTTTTCTATAGGGCCAGAACAGTGAGCTTGCTCAGAACATAATAACTGTGCTTCCTAAACACACAGGCCATATCTAGTCCAACTCTGCTTAGGAAACTGACAAGAACAGTAGCTCCTCTTCAGTCCGATACACTGTACTTGCTGGGAAAAGACGCGAGTGCTATTTGCACTGTGTATGGCAAAGGGAGCACAATAGTGACTTTTTTTACCAGAAAACAACTCTTCCTCGTAGGACCAGAAATTGCATGTGATTCCACACCATTTAGGACTGGGAAACAAATGCTAGCTCGCCTTACAAGAAACATACTCTGCTTTAGAAAAAAGAGCACTCTTCTAATCTACTGTGTTTCCTATGGGGTCCAAACAGTGAGCTTGCTCAGAACAAAAGAACTGTGCTTCCTACATACACGAACCATATCTAGTTCAACTCTGCTTAGTAAACTGACAAGAACAGTAGCTCCTCTTCAGTCCGATACACTGTACTTGCTGGGAACAGACGCGAGTGCTATTTGCACTGTGTGTGGCAATGGGAGCGCAATAGTGACTTTCCTTACCAGAAAACAACTCTTGCTCATAGGACCAGAAACTGCATGTGATTCAACTCTATTTAGGAATGGGAAACAAACGCTAGCTCGCCTTACAAGAAACATACTCTGCTTTTGAGAAAAGAGCACTCTTCTACTCTACTGTGTTTCCTATGGGCTCCAAACAGTGAGCTTGCTCGGAACAAAAGAACTGTGCTTCCTACACACACGGCCATATCTAGTTCAACTCTGCTTAGGAAACTGACAAGAACTGTAGCTTCTATTCAGTCCAATACACTGTACTTGCTGGGAACAGACGCGAGAGCTATTTGCACTGTGTATGGCATTTGGAACGCAATAGTGTCTCTTCTTACCAGGAAACAACTCTTGCTCATAGGACCAAAAACTGCCTGTGACTCAACTTCATTTAGGACTGGGAAACAAATGCTAGCTACACTTACAAGAAACACACTCTGCTTTTGAGAAAAGAGCACTCTTCTACTCTACTGTGTTTCCTAAGGGGTCCAAGAAGTGAGCTTGCTCAGAACAAAAGAACTGTGCTTCCTACACACACGGCCATATCTAGTTCAGTCTGCTTAGTAACCTGACAAGAACAGAAGATCCTCTTCAGTCCAATAAACTGTACTTGCTGGGAGCAGACGCCAGTCCTTTTTGTCCTGTGTATGGCAATGGCAGCACAATAGTGACTCCTCTTACCATAAAACAACTCTTGCTCGTAGTACCAGAAACTGCATGTGATTCAACTCCATTTAGGACTGGGAAACAAACGCTAGCTCGCCTTACAAGAAACACACTCTGCTTTTGAGAAATGAGCACTCTTCTACTCTACTGTGTTTCCTATAGGGCCAGAACAGTGAGCTTGCTCAGAACAAAAGAACTGTGCTTCCTACACACACGGCCATATCTAGTTCAATTCTGCTTAGGAACCTGACAAGAACAGTAGATCCTCTTCAGTCCAATATACTGTACTTGCTGCGAACAGACGCCAGTGCTATTTGTCCTGTGTATGGCAATGGCAGAGCTATACTGACTATTCTTACCATAAAACAACTCTTGATCGTAGGACCAGAAACTGCATGTGATTCCACTCCATTTAGGACTGGGAAACAAACGCTAGCTCGCATTACAAGAAACAAACTCTGCTTCTGAGAAAAGAGCACTCTTCTACTCTACTGTGTTTCCTATAGGGCCAGAACAGTGAGCTTGCTCAGAACAAAAGAATTGTGCTTCCTACACACGGGCCACATCTAGTTCAACTCTGGTTAGGAAACTGACAAGAACTGTTGCTCCTCTTCAGTCCGATACACTGTACTTGCTGGGAACAGACGCGAGTGCTATTTGTACTGTGGATGGCAATGGGAGCACAATAGTGACTTTCCTTACCAGAAAACAACTCTTCCTCGTAGAAACAGAAACTGCATGTGATTCAACTCCATTTAGGTCTGGGAAACAAATGCTAGCTCGCCTTACATGAAACACACTCTGCTTTTGAGAAAAGAGCACTCTTCTACTCTACTGTGTTTCCTATAGGGCCAGAACCGTGATCTTGCTCAGAACATAAGAACTGTGCTTCCTACACACACGGGCCGTATCTAGTTCAACTCTGCGTAGGAAACTGACAAGAACAGTAGCTCCGCTTCTGTTCGATACACTGTACTTGCTGGGAACAGAAGCGAGAGCTATTTGCACTTTGTAATGCAATGGGAGCACAATAGTGACTTTCCTTACCAGAAAACAACTCCTGCTCTTAGGACCAGAAACTTCATGTCATTCAACTTCATTTTAGACTGGGAAACAAACGCTAGCTCGCCTTAAACACACTCTGCTTTAGAGAAAAGAGCACACTTCTACTATAATGTGTTTCCTATAGGGCCAGAACAGTGAGCTTGCTCAGAACAAAAGAACTGTGCTTCCTACACACGGGCCATAACTTGTTCAACTCTGCTTAGGAAACTGAGAAGAACAGTAGCTCCTCCTCAGTCCGATACACTGTACTTGCTGGGAACAGACGCATGGGCTATTTGCACTGTGTATGGCAATGGGAGTGCAAAAGTGACTTTCCTTACCAGAAAACAACTCTTGCTCTTAGTACCAGAAACTGCATGTGATTCAACTCCATTTAGGACTGGGAAACAAACGCTAGCTCGCCTTCCAAGAAACACACTCTGCTTTAGAGAAAAGAGCATTCTTCTACTCTACTGTGTTTCCTATGGTGTACGAACAGTGAGCTTGCTCAGAACAAAAAAAACTGTTCTTCCTACACACACGGCCATATCTATTTCAAGTCTGCTTAAGAACCTGACAAGAACAGTAGCTCCTATTCAGTCCGATACACTGTACTTGCTGGGAACAGACACATGGGCTATTTGCACTGTGTATGGCAATGGGTGCACAAAAGTGACTTTCCTTACGAGAAAACAACTCTTGCTCGTAGGACCAGAAATTGCATGTGATTCCACACCATTTAGGACTGGGAAACAAATGCTAGCTCGCCTTACAAGAAACATACTCTGCTTTAGAAAAAAGAGCACTCTTCTCCTCCACTGTGTTTCCTATGGGGTACAAACAGTGAGCTTGCTAAGAACAAAAGAACTGTGCTTCCTACATACACGAACCATATCTAGTTCAACTCTGCTTAGTAAACTGACAAGAGCAGTAGCTCCTCTTCAGTCCGATACACTGTACTTGCTGGGAACAGACGCGAGTGCTATTTTCACTGTGTATGGCAATGGGAGCGCAATAGTGACTTTCCTTACCAGAAAACAACTCTTGCTCATAGGACCAGAAATTGCATGTGATTCCACACCATTTAGGACTGGGAAACAAATGCTAGCTCGCCTTACAAGAAACATACTCTGCTTTAGAAAAAAGAGCACTCTTCTCCTCCACTGTGTTTCCTATGGGGTACAAACAGTGAGCTTGCTAAGAACAAAAGAACTGTGCTTCCTACACACACGGCCATATCTAGTTCAACTCTGCTTAGGAAACTGAAAAGAACAGTAGCTTCTATTCAGTCCAATACACTGTACTTGCTGGGAACAGACGCGAGTGCTATTTGCACTGTGTATTGCAATGGGAGCGCAATAGTGACTTTCCTTACCAGAAAACAACTCTTGCTCGTAGGACCAGAAACTGCATGTGATTCAACTTCATTTAGGACTGGGAAACAAACGCGAGCTCGCCTTACAAGAAACACACTCTGCTTAAGAGAGAAGAGCACTCTTCTACTCTACTGTGTTTCCTATAGGGCCAGAACATTGAGCTTGCACAGAACATAATAACTGTGCTTCCTACACACACGGACCATATGTAGTTCAACTCTGCTTAGGAAACTGACAAGAACAGTAGCTTCTATTCAGTCCAATACACTGTACATGCTGGGAACAGACACGAGTGCTATTTGCACTGTATATGGCATTTGGAGAACAATAGTGACTCTTCTTACCAGAAAAAAACTCTTGGTTGTGGGACCAAAAACTGCATGTGATTCAACTCCATTTAGGACTAGGAAACAAACGCTGCCTCGCCTTACAAGAAACACACTCTGCTTTAGAGAAAAGAGCACTCATCTACTTTACTGTGTTTCATATAGGGCCAGAACAGTAGCTTGCTCAGAACATAAGAACTGTGCTTCCTACACACACGGACCATATGTAGTTCAACTCTGCTTAGGAAACTGACAAGAACAGTAGCACCTATTCAGTCCAATACACTGTACTTGCTGGGAACAGACACGAGTGCTATTTGCACTGTGTATGGCAATGGGAGCACAATAGTGACTTTCCTTACCAGAAAACAACTCTTGCTCGTAGGACCAAAAACTGCCTGTGACTCAACTCCATTTAGGACTGGGAAACAAACGCGAGCTCGCCTTACAAGAAACACACTCTGCTTTAGAGAAAAGAGCACTCTTCTACTCTACTGTGTTTCCTATGGGGTCCGAACAGTGAGCTTGTTCTGAACAAAAGATCTGTGCTTCCTACACACACTGCCATATCTAGTTCAATTCTGCTTAGGAACCTGACAAGAACTGTATATCCGCTTCTGTCCAATACACTGTACTTGCTGCGAACAGAGGCCAGTGCTATTTGTCCTGTGTATGGCAATGGGAGCGCAATAGTGACTCTTCTTACCAGAAAACAATTCTTGCTCGTAGTACCAGAAACTGCATGGGATTCAACTCCATTTAGGACTGGGAAACAAACGCTAGCTCCACTTACAAGAAACACACTCTGCTTTTGAGAAAAGAGCACTCTTCTACTCTACTGTGTTTCCTATGGGGTCCGAACAGTGAGCTTGCTCAGAACAAAAGAACTGTGCTTCCTACACACACGGCCATATCTAGTTCAAGTCTGCTTAGTAACCTGACAAGAACAGAAGATCCTCTTCAGTCCAATACACTGTACTTGCTGGGAGCAGACGCCAGTGCTATTTGTCCTGTGTATGGCAATGGCAGCGCAATAGTGACTCCTCTTACCATAAAACAACTCTTGCTCTTAGGACCACAAACTGCATGTGATTCAACTCCATTTAGGACTGGGAAACCAACGCTAGTTCGCTTTACAAGAAACAAACTCTGCTTCTGAGAAAAGAGCACTCTTCTACTCTACTGTGTTTTCTATAGGGCCAGAATAGTGAGCTTGCTCAGAACAAAAGAACTGTGATTCCTACACACACGGGATATATCTAGTTCAACTCTGCTTAGGAAACTGACAAGAACAGTAGCTCCTCTTCAGTCCAATACACTGTACATGCTGGGAACAGACGCCAGTGCTATTTGCCCTGTGTATGATAATGGGAGCACAATAGTGACTCTTCTTACCAGAAAACAACTCTTGCTCGTAGGACCAGACACTGCATGTGATTCAACTCCATTTAGGACTGGGAAACAAACGCTAGCTCGCCTTACAAAAAACACACTCTGCTTTTGAGAAAAGAGCACTCTACTAGTCTAATGTGTTTTTTGTAGGGACAGAATAGTCAGCTTGCTCAGAACAAAAGAACTGTGCTTCCTACACACACCGACTCTATCTAGTTCAACTCTGCTTAGGAAACTGACAAGAACAGTAGCTCCTCTTCAGTCAAATACACTGTACATGCTGGGAACAGACGCCAGTGCTATTTGCCCTGTGTATGTCAATGGGAGTGCAATAGTGACTCCTCTTACCAGAAAACAACTCTTGCTTGTAGCACCAGATACTGCATGTGATTCAACTCAATTTAGGACTGGGAAAAAAACGGTAGCTCGCCTTACAAGAAACACACTCTGCTTTTGAGAAAAGAGCACTCTTCTACTCTACTGTGTTTCCTATAGGGCCAAAAGAGTGAGCTTGCTCAGAACAAAAGAACTGTGCTTCCTACACACATGGCCATATCAAGTTCAATTGTGCTTAGGAAACTGACCAGAACAGAAGCTCCTCTTCAGTCCAATACACTGTACATGCTGGGAACAGACGCCAGTGCTATTTGCCATGTGTATGACAATGGGAGTGCAATAGTGACTCTTCTTACCAGAAAACAACTCTTGCTCGTAGGACCAGAAACTGCATGGGATTAAACTCCATTTAGGACTGGTAAACAAACGCTAGCTCGCCTTACAAGAAACACACTCTGCTTCTCAGAAAAGAGCACTCTTCTACTCTACTGTGTTTCCTATAGGGCCAGAATAGTGAGCTTGCTCAGAACAAAAGAACTGTGCTTCTTACACACACGCGCCATATCTAGGTCAATTTTGCTTAGGAAACTGAGAAGAACAGTAGATCCTCTTCTGTCCCATACACTGTACTTGCTGGGAACAGACGCCAGTGCTATTTGCCCTGTGTATGACAATGGGAGCGCAATAGTGACTCTTCTTACCAGATAACAACTCTTGCTCGTAGGACCAGAAACTGCATGGGATTCAACTCCATTTCTTACTGGGAAACAAACACTAGCTCGCCTTACAAGAAACACACTCTGCTTTTGAGAAACGAGCACTCTTCTACTCTACTGTGTTTCCTATGGGATCCGAACAGTGAGCTTGCTCAGAACAAAAGAACTGTGCTTCCTACACACACGGGCCATATCTAGTTCAACTCTGCTTAGGAAACTGACAAGAACAGTAGCTCCTCTTCAGTCCAATACCCTGTACTTGGTGGGAACAGACGCGAGAGCTATTTGCACTGTGTATGGCAGTGGGAGCGCAATAGTGACTTTCCTTACCAGAAAAGAACTCTTGTTCATAGGACCAAAAACTGCATGTGATTCAACTCCATTTAGTACTGGGAAACAAACGCTAGCTCGCCTTACAAGAAACACACTCTGCTTTTGAGAAAAGAACACTCTTCTACTCTACTGTGTTTCCCATAGGGCCAAAAGAGTGAGCTTGCTCAGAACAAAAGAACTGTGCTTCCTACACACACGGCCATATCTAGTTCAATTCTGCTTAGGAAACTGACAAGAATAGTAGATCCTCTTCAGTCCAATACACTGTACATTCTTGGAACAGACGCCAGTGCTATTTGCCCTGTGTATGACAATGGGAGCACAATAGTGACTCTTCTTACCAGAAAACAACTCTTGCTCGTAGGACCAGAAACTGCATGTGATTCAACTCCATTTAGGACTGGGAAACAAACACTAGCTCACCTTACAAGAAACATACTCTCCTTTTGAGAAAAGAGCACTCTTGTACTCTACTGTGTTTCCTATGGGGTCCGAACAGTGAGCTTGCTCAGAACAAAATAACTTTGCTTCCTACACAAACGCGCCATACCTAGTTCAACTCTGCTTAGGAAACTGACAAGAACAGTAGCTCCTCTTCAGTCCAATACACTGTACTTCCTGTGAACAGACACGAGTGCTATTTGCACTGTGTATGGCAATGGGAGCACAATAGTGACTCTTCTTACCAGAAAAGAACTCTTGCTCGTAGGACCGCAAACTGCATGTGATTCAACTCCATTTAGGACTGGGAAACAAACGCTAGCTCGCCTTACAAGAAACACACTCTGCTTTTGAGAAAAGAGCACTCTTCTACTCTACTGTGTTTCCTATAGGGCCAGAACAGTGAGCTTACTCAGAACAAAAGAACTGTGCTTCCTACACACACGGCCATATCTAGTTCAATTTTGCTTAGGAAACTAACAAGAACAGTAGCTCCTCTTCAGTCCCATACACTGTACTTGATGGTAACAGACGCGAGTGCTATTTGCACTGTGTATGTCAATGGGAGCGCAATAGTGTCTTTCCTTACCAGAAAAACACTCTAGCTCGTAGGACCAGAAACTGCATGTGATTCAACTCCTTTTAGGACTGGGAACCAAACGCTAGCTTGCCTTACAAGAAACACACTCTGCTTTTGAGAAAAGAGCACTCTTCTACTCTACTGTGTTTCCTATATGGCCAGAACAGTGAGCTTGCTCAGAACAAAAGAACTGTGCTTCCTACACACATGGACCATATCTAGTTCAACTTTGCTTAGGAAACTGACAAGAACAGTAGCTCCTATTCAGTCCAATACACTGTACTTGCTGGGAACAGACGCGAGTGCTATTTGTACTGTGTATGGCAATTGGAGCACAATAGTGACTCGTCTTACCAGAAAAAAACTCTTGCTCGTAGGACAAAAAACTGCATGTGACTCAACTCTTTTTAGGACTGGGAAACAAACGCTAGCTCGCCTTACAAGAAACACACTCTGCTTTTGAGAAAAGAGCACTCATCTACTCTACTGTGTTTCCTATAGGGCCAGAACAGTGAGCTTGCTCAGAACAAATGAACTGTGCTTCCTAGACACACGGGCCATATCTAGTTCAACTCTGCTTAGGAAACTGAGAAGAACAGTAGCTCCTCTTCTGTCCAATACACTGTACTTGCTGGGAACAGACACATGTGCTTTTTGCACTGTGTATGGCAATGGGAGCGCAATAGTGACCTTCCTTGACAGAAAACAACTCTTGCTCGTAGGACCAGAAACTGCATGTGATTCAACTCCATTTAGGACTGCGAAACAAACGCTAGCTCGCCTTACAAGAAACACACTGCTTTAGAGAAAAGAGCACTCTTCTACTCTACTTTGATTCCTATGTGGTCCAAACAGTGAGCTTGCTCAGAATAAAAGAACTGTGCTTCCTACACACACGGACCATATGTAGTTCAACTCTGCTTAGGAAACTGACAAGAACAGTAGCTCCTCTTCAGTCCAATACACTGTACTTGCTGGGAACAGACGCGAGTGCTATTTAAACTGTGTATGGCACTGAGAGCACAATAGTGACTTTCCTTACCAGAAAACAACTCTTGCTCGTAGGACCACAAACAACATGTGTTTCAACGCCATTTAGGACTGGGAAACAAATGCTAGCTCGCCTTACAAGAAACACACTCTGCTTTTGAGAAAAGAGCACTCTTCTACTCTACTGTGTTTCCTATGGGGTCCGAACAGTGAGCTTGCTCAGAACAAAAGAACTGTGCTTACTGCACACGGCCATATCTAGTTCAATTCGGCTTAGGAATTTGACAAGAACAGTAGATCCTCTTCAGTCCAATACACTGTACTTGCTGGGAACATACGGGAGGGCTATTTGCACTGTGTATGGCAATGGCAGCGCAATAGTGACTTTCTTCCCAGAAAACAACTGTTGCTCGTAGGACCAGAAACTGCATGTGATTCCACTCCATTTAGGACTGGGAAACAAACGCTAGCTCGCCTTAGAAACACACTCTGCTTTAGAGAAAAGAGCACTCTTCTACTCTACTGTGTTTCCTATGGGGTCCAAACAGTGAGCTTGCTAAGAACAAAAGAACTGTGCTTCCTACACAAACGGCCATATCTAGTTCAATTCTGCTTAGGAACGTGACAAGAACAGTAGATCCTCTTCAGTCCAATAGACTGTACTTGCTGGTAAAAGACGCGAGTGCTTTTTGCCTTATTTAGTACAATTGGAGCGCAATAGTGACTTTCCTTACCAGAAAACAAATCTTGTTCGTAGGTCCAGAAACTGCATGTGATTCAACTATATTTAGGACTAGGAAACAAACGCTAGCTCTACTTACAAAAACACACTCTGCTTTTGAAAAAAGAGCACTCTTCTTCTCTACTGTGTTTCCTATAGGGCCAGAACAGTGAGCTTTCTCAGAACAAATGAACTGTGCTTCCTAGACACACGGGCCATATCTAGTTCAACTCTGCTTAGGAAACTGAGAAGAACAGTAGCTCTTCTTCAGTCCAATACACTGAACTTGCTGGGAACAGACGGGAGTGCTATTTGCACTGTGAATCGCAATGGGAGCGCAATAGTGACTTTCCTTACCAAGAAACAACTCTTGCTCGTAGGACCAGAAACTGCATGTGATTCAACTCCATTTAGGAATGGGAAACAAACTCTAGCTCGCCTTACAAGAAACAGACTCTGCTTTAGAGAAAAGAGCACTCTTCTACTCTACTGTGTTTCCTATGGGGTCCAAACAGTGAGCTTTCTCAGAACAAAAGAACTGTGCTTCCTACACAAACAGACCATATGTAGTTCAAATCTGCTTAGGAAACTGACAAGAACATTAGCTCCTCTTCAGTCCAATACACTGTACTTTCTGGGAACATACGCGAGTACTATTTGCACTGTGTATGGCAATGAGAGCGCTATAGTGACTTTCCTTACCAGAAAACAACTCTTGCTCGTAAAACCAGAAACTTCATGTGATTCAACTCCATTTAGTACTGGGAAACAAACGCTAGCTCGCCTTACAGAAACACACTCTGCTTTTGAAAAAAGAGCACTCTTCTACTCTACTGTGTTTCCTATGGGTTCCGAACAGTGAGCTTGCTCAGAACAAAAGAACTGTGCTTCCTACACACACGGCAAAATCTAGATCAATTCTGCTTAGGAACATGACAAGAACAGTAGATCCTCTTCAGTCCAATACATTGTACTTGCTGGGAACAGACGCCAGTGCTATTTGTCCTCTGTATGGCAATGGCAGCGCAATAGTGAATATTCTTACCAGAAAACAACTCTTGCTCGTAGGACGAGAAACTGCATGTGATTCCACTCCATTTAGGACTGGGAATCAAATGCTAGCTCGCATTACAAGAAACACCGTCTGCTTTAGAAAAAAGAGCACTCTTCTACTATACTGTGTTTCCTATGGGGTCCAAACAGTGAGCTTGCTCAGAACAAAAGAACTGTGATTCCTACACACACGGACCATATGTAATTTAACTCTGCTTAGGAAACTGAGAAGAACAGTAGCTGTTCTTCAGTCCAATACACTGTACTTGCTGGGAAAAGACGCGAGTGCTATTTGCCCTGTGTATGGCAATGGGAGCGCAATAGTGACTTTCCTTACCAGAAAACAACTCTTGTTCGTAGGACCAGAAACTGCATGTGATTCAACTCCATTTAGGACTAGGAAACAAACGCTAGCTCGCCTTACAAGGAACACACTCTGCTTTTGAGAAAAGAGCACTCTTCTACTCTACTGTGTTTCCTATGGAGCCAGAACAGTGAGCTTGCTCAGAACAAATGAACTGTGCTTCCTACACACACGGACCATATGTAGTTCAACTCTGCTTAGGAAACTGAGAAGAACAGTAGCTCCTCTTCAGTCCAATACACTGTACTTTCTGGGAACAGACGCGAGTGCTATTTGCACTGTGTATGGCAATGAGAACGCAATAGTGACTTTCCTTACCAGAAAACAACTCTTGCTCGTAGGAACACAAACTGCATGTGATTCAACGCCATTTAGGACTGGGAAACAAATGCTAGCTCGCCTTACAAGAAACACACTCTGCTTTTGAGAAAAGAGCACTCTTCTACTCCACTGTGTTTCCTATGTGGTCCAAACAGTGAGCTTGCTCAGAACAAAAGAACTGTGATTCCTACACACACTGTCCATATGTAATTTAACTCTTCTTAGGAAACTGAGAAGAACAGTAGCTCCTCTTCAGTCCAATGCACTGTATTTGCTTGGAACAGACGGGAGTGCTATTTGCACTGTGTATGGCAATGGGAGCGCAATAGTGACTTTCCTTACCAGAAAAGAACTCTTGCTCGTAGGACTAGAAACTGCATGTGATTCAACTCCATTATGACTGGGAAACAAACTCTAGCTTGCCTTACAAGAAACACACTCTGCTTTTGAGAAAAGAGCACTCTTCTATTCTACTGTGTTTCCTATGGGGTCCGAAAAGTGAGCTTGCTCAGAATAAAAGAACTGTGCTTCCTGCACACATGAACCATATCTAGTTCAACTCTGCTTAGGAAACTGACAAAAACAGTAGCTCCTCTTCAGTCCAATACACTGTACTTGCTGGAAACAGACGCGAGTGCTATTTACACTGTGTATGGCAATGAGAGCACAATAGTCACTTTCCTTACCAGAAAACAACTCTTGCTCCAAGGACCAGAAACTGCATGTGATTCAACTCCATTTAGGACTGGGAAACAAACGCTAGCTCGCCTTACAAGGAACACACTCTGCTTTTGAGAAAAGAGCACTCTTCTACTCTACTGTGTTTCCTATACGGCCAGAACAGTGAGCTTGCTCAGAACATAAGAACTGTGCTTCCAACACACACGGCCATATCTAGTTCAACTCTGCTTAGGAAACTGACAAGAACAGTATCTCCTCTTCAGTCCAATACACTGTACTTACTTGGAACAGATGCGAGTGCTCTTTGCACTGTGTATGGCAAAGGGAGCACAATAGTGACTTTCCTTACCAGAAAACAAATCTTGTTCGTAGGTCCAGAAACTGCATGTGATTCAACTCCATTTAGGACTAGGAAACAAACGCTAGCTCTACTTACAAAAACACACTCTGCTTTTGAAAAAAGAGCACTCTTCTTCTCTACTGTGTTTCCTATAGGGCCAGAACACTGAGCTTTCTCAGAACAAATGAACTGTGCTTCCTAGACACACGGGACATATCTAGTTCAACTCTGCTTAGGAAACTGAGAAGAACAGTAGCTCTTCTTCAGTCCAATACACTGAACTTGCTGGGAACAGACGGGAGTGCTATTTGCACTGTGTATGGCAATGGCAGCGCAATAGTGACTTTCCTTACCAAGAAACAACTCTTGCTCGTAGGACCAGAAACTGCATGTGATTCAACTCCATTTAGAAATGGGAAACAAACTCTAGCTCGCCTTACAAGAAAAACACTCTGCTTTAGAAAAATGAGCACTCTTCTACTCTACTGTGTTTCCTATGGGTCCAAACAGTGAGCTTGCTCAGAACAAAAGAACTGTGATTCCTACACACATGGACCATATGTAATTTAACTCTGCTTAGGAAATTGAGAAGAACAGTAGCTGTTCTTCAGTCCAATACACTGTACTTGCTGGGAAAAGACGCGAGTGCTATTTGCCCTGTGTATGGCAATGGGAGCGCAATAGTGACTTTCCTTACCAGAAAACAACTCTTGCTCGTAGGACCAGAAACTGCATGTGATTCAACACAATTTAGGACTGGGAAACAAATGCTAGCTCGCCTTACAAGAAACACACTCTGCTTTATAGAAAAGAGCACTTTTCTACTCTACTGTGTTTCCTATGGGGTCCAAACAGTGAGCTTGCTCAGAACAAAAGAACTGTGATTCCTACACACACCGTCCATATGTAATTTAACTCTGCTTATGAAACTGAGAAGAACAGTAGCTCCTCTTCAGTCCAATACACTGTACTTGCTGGGAACAGACGCGAGTTCTATTTGCACTGTGTTTGGCAATGGGAGCGCAATGAGACTTTCCTTACCAGAAAACAACTCTTGTTTGTAGGACCTGAAACTGCATGTGATTCAACTCTATTTAGGACTAGGAAACAAACGCTAGCTCGCCTTACAAGAAACACACTCTGCTTTAGAGAAAAGAGCACTCTTCTACGCTACTGTGTTTCCTATAGGGCCAGAACAGTGAGCTTGCTCAGAACATAAGAACTGTGCTTCCTACACACAAGGGCCATATCTAGTTCAACTCTGCTTAGGAAACTGAGAATAACAGTAGCTCCTCTTCAGTCCGATACACTGTACTTGCTGGGAACAGACGCGAGAGCTTTTTGTACTGTGTATGGCAAGGAGAGCGCATTAGTGACTTTCCTTACCAGAAAACAACTCTTGCTTGTAGGACCAGAAACTGCATGTGATTCAACTCCATTTAGGACTGGGAAACAAATGCTAGCTCGCCTTACAAGAAACACACTCTGCTTTTGAGAAAAGAGCACTCTTCTACTCTACTGTGATTCCTATAGGGTCCGAACAGTGATCTTGCTCAGAACAAAAGAACTGTGCTTCCTACACACACGGCCATATGGAGTTCAATTCTGCTTAGGAACCTGACAAGAACAGTTGATCCTCTTCAGTCCAATACAATGTACTTGCTGGGAAGAGACGCCAGTGCTATTTGTCCTGTGTATGGCAATGGCAGCGCAATAGTGACTCTTCTTACCATAAAACAACTCTTGCTCGTAGGACCAGAAACTGCATGTGATTCAACTCCTTTTAGGACTGGGAAACAAACGCTAGCTCGCTTTACAAGAAACACAATCTGCATTAGAGAAAAGAGCACTCTTCTACTCTACTGTGTTTCCTATTGGGCCAGAACAGTGAGCTTGCTCAGAACAAAAGAATTGTGCTTCCTACACACGGGCCACATCTAGTTCAACTCTGCTTAGGAAACTGACAAGAACTGTAGCTCCTCTTCAGTCCGATACACTGTACTTGCTGGGAACAGACGCGAGTGCTATTTGTACTGTGGATGGCAATGGGAGCACAATAGTGAATTTCCTTACCAGAAAACAACTCTTGCTCGTAGGACCAGAAACTGCATGTGATTCAACTCCATTTAGGACTGGGAAACAAATGCTAGCTTGCCTTACTTGAAACACACTCTGCTTTTTAGAAAAGAGCACTCTTCTACTCTACTGTGTTTCCTATAGGGCCAGAACCGTGAGCTTGCTCAGAACATAAGAACTGTGCTTCCTACACACACGGGCCGTATCTAGTTCAACTCTGCGTAGGAAACTGACAAGAACAGTAGCTCCTATTCAGTCCAATACACTGTACTTGCTGGGAACAGATGCGAGTGCTATTTGTACTGTGTACGGCAATTGGAGCACAATAGTGATTCGTCTTACCAGAAAACAACTCTTGCTCGTAGGACAAAAAACTGCATGTGACTCAACTCTATTTAGGACTGGGAAACAAATGCTAGCTCGCCTTACAAGAAACATACTCTCCTTTGGAGAAAAGAGCACTCTTGTACTCTACTGTGTTTCCTATGGTGTCTGAACAGTGAGCTTGCTCAGAACAAAAAAACTTTGCTTCCTACACACACGGGCCATACCTACTTCAACTCTGCTTAGGAAACTGACAAGAAAAGTAGCTCCTCTTCAGTCCAATACACTGTACTTGCTGGGAACAGACGCGAGTGCTATTTGCACTGTGTATGGCAATGGGAGCACAATAGTGACTCTTCTTACCAGAAAAGAACTCTTGCTCGTAGGACCGCAAACTGCATGTGATTCAACTCCATTTAGGACTGGGAAACAAACGCTAGCTCGCCTTACAAGAAACACACTCTGCTTTTGAGAAAAGAGCACTCTTCTACTCTACTGTGTTTCCTATAGGGCCAGAACAGTGAGCTTACTCAGAACAAAAGAACTGTGCTTCCTACACACACGGCCATATCTAGTTCAATTTTGCTTAGGAAACTAACAAGAACAGTAGCTCCTCTTCAGTCCCATACACTGTACTTGATGGGAACAGACGCGAGTGCTATTTGCACTGTGTATGTCAATGGGAGCGCAATAGTGTCTTTCCTTACCAGAAAAACACTCTAGCTCGTAGGACCAGAAACTGCATGTGATTCAACTCCATTTAGGACTGGGAACCAAACGCTAGCTTGCCTTACAAGAAACACACTCTGCTTTTGAGAAAAGAGCACTCTTCTACTCTACTGTGTTTCCTATATGGCCAGAACAGTGAGCTTGCTCAGAACATAAGAACTGTGCTTCCTACACACACGGGCCATATCTAGTTCAGCTCTGCTTAGGAAACTGACAAGAACAGTAGCTCCTCTTCAGTCTGATACACTGTACTTGCTTGCAACAGACGCGAGTGCTATTTGCACTGTGTATGGCAATGGGAGCGCAATAGTGACTTTCCTTACCAGAAAACAACTATTGCTCGTAGGACCGAAAGTGCGTTTGATTCAACTCCATTTAGGACTGGGAAACAAACGCTAGCTCGCCTTACAAGAAACACACTCTGCTTTTGAGAAAAGAGCACTCTTCTACTCTACTGTGTTTCCTATGGTGTCCGAACAGTGAGCATGCTCAGAACAAAAGACTGTGCTTCCTACACACAAGGACCATATGTAGTTCTACTCTGCTTAGGAAACTGACAAGAACAGTAGCTCCTATTCAGTCCAATACACTGTACTTGCTGGGAACAGACGCGAGTGCTCTTTGCACTGTGTATGGCAATCGGAGCGCAATGTGACTTTCCTTACCAGAAAACAACTCTTGCTCGTAGGACCACAAACAGCATGTGAATCAACGCCATTTAGGACTGGGAAACAAATGCTAGCTCGTCTTACAAGAAACACACTCTGCTTTTGAGAAAAGAGCACTCTTCTACTCTACTGTGTTTCCTATATGGCCAGAACAGTGAGCTTGCTCAGAACATAAGTACTGTGCTTCCTACACACACGGGCCATATCTAGTTCATCTCTGCTTAGGAAACTGACAAGAACAGTAGCTCCTCTTCAGTCCGATACACTGTACTTGCTTGGAACAGACGCGAGTGCTATTTGCGCTGTGTATGGCAATGGGAGCGCAATAGTGACTTTCCTTACCAGAAAACAACTCTTGCTCGTAGGACCGAAACTGCATTTGATTCAACTCCATTTAGGACTGGGAAACAAACGCTAGCTCGCCTTACAAGAAACACACTCTGCTTTTGAGAAAAGAGCACTCTTCTACTCTACTTTGTTTCCTATGGGTCCGAACAGTGAGCTTGCTCAGAACAAAAGAACTGTGCTTACTACACAAGGGCCATATCTAGTTCAATTCTGCTTAGGTACCTGACAAGAACAGTAGATCCTCTTCAGTCCAATACTCTGTACTTGCTGGGAACAGACGCCAGTGCTATTTGTCCTGTGTATGGCAATGGCAGCGCAATA
The DNA here is from genome assembly GCF_949786415.1 of Peromyscus eremicus. NCBI lineage: Eukaryota > Metazoa > Chordata > Mammalia > Rodentia > Cricetidae > Peromyscus > Peromyscus eremicus. The sequence continues at coordinate 103,275 of NW_026735074.1, forward strand.
GTGACTATTCTTACCATAAAACAACTCTTGCACGTAGGACCAGAAACTGCATGTGATTCCATTCCATTTAGGACTGGGAAAGAAACGCTAGCTCGCCTTACAAGAAACACTCTCTGCTTTTCAGAAAAGAGCACTCTTCTACTCTACTGTGTTTCCTATGGGGTCCAAACAGTGAGCTTGCTCAGAACAAAAGACTGTGCTTCCTACACACAAGGACCATATGTAGTTCAACTCTGCTTAGGAAACTGACAAGAACAGTAGCTCCTCTTCAGTCCAATACACTGTACTTGCTGGGAACAGACGCGAATGCTATTTGCCCTGTGTATGTCAATGGGACCACAATAGTGACTTTTTTTACCAGAAAACAACTCTTGTTCGTAGGAAAAGAAACTGCATGTGATTCAACTCCATTTAGTACTGGGAAACAAACGCTAGCTGGCCTTACAAGAAACACACTCTGCTTTAGAGAAAAGAGCACTCATTTACTCTACTGTTTTTCCTATAGGGCCAGAACAGTGAGCTTTCTCAGAACATAAGAACTGTGCTTCCTACACACACGGGCCATATCTAGTTCAACTTTGCTTAGGAAACTGACAAGAACAGTAGCTCCTCTTCAGTCCGATACACTGTACTTGCTGCGAACAGACGCCAGTGCTATTTGTCCTGTGTATGGCAATGGCAGCGCAATAGTGACTCTTCTTACCAGAAAACAACTCTTGCTCGTAGTACCAGAAACTACATGGGATTCAACTCCATTTAGGACTGCGAAACAAACGCTAGCTCGCCTTACAAGAAAAACACTCTGCTTTAGAGAAAAGAGCACTCTTCTACTCTGCTGTTTTTCCAATGGGGTCCAAACAGTGAGCTTGCTCAGAACAAAAGAACTGTGCTTCCTACACACATGGACCATATCTAGTTCAACTTTGCTTAGGAAACTGACAAGAACAGTAGCTCCTATTCAGTCCAATACACTGTACTTGCTGGGAACAGACGCGAGTGCTATTTGTACTGTGTATGGCAATTGGAGCACAATAGTGACTCGTCTTACCAGAAAAAAACTCTTGCTCGTAGGACAAAAAACTGCATGTGACTCAACTCTTTTTAGGACTGGGAAACAAACGCTAGCTCGCCTTACAAGAAACACACTCTGCTTTTGAGAAAAGAGCACTCATCTACTCTACTGTGTTTCCTATAGGGCCAGAACAGTGAGCTTGCTCAGAACAAATGAACTGTGCTTCCTAGACACACGGGCCATATCTAGTTCAACTCTGCTTAGGAAACTGAGAAGAACAGTAGCTCCTCTTCTGTCCAATACACTGTACTTGCTGGGAACAGACACATGTGCTTTTTGCACTGTGTATGGCAATGGGAGCGCAATAGTGACCTTCCTTGACAGAAAACAACTCTTGCTCGTAGGACCAGAAACTGCATGTGATTCAACTCCATTTAGGACTGCGAAACAAACGCTAGCTCGCCTTACAAGAAACACACTGCTTTAGAGAAAAGAGCACTCTTCTACTCTACTTTGATTCCTATGTGGTCCAAACAGTGAGCTTGCTCAGAATAAAAGAACTGTGCTTCCTACACACACGGACCATATGTAGTTCAACTCTGCTTAGGAAACTGACAAGAACAGTAGCTCCTCTTCAGTCCAATACACTGTACTTGCTGGGAACAGACGCGAGTGCTATTTAAACTGTGTATGGCACTGAGAGCACAATAGTGACTTTCCTTACCAGAAAACAACTCTTGCTCGTAGGACCACAAACAACATGTGTTTCAACGCCATTTAGGACTGGGAAACAAATGCTAGCTCGCCTTACAAGAAACACACTCTGCTTTTGAGAAAAGAGCACTCTTCTACTCTACTGTGTTTCCTATGGGGTCCGAACAGTGAGCTTGCTCAGAACAAAAGAACTGTGCTTACTGCACACGGCCATATCTAGTTCAATTCGGCTTAGGAATTTGACAAGAACAGTAGATCCTCTTCAGTCCAATACACTGTACTTGCTGGGAACATACGGGAGGGCTATTTGCACTGTGTATGGCAATGGCAGCGCAATAGTGACTTTCTTCCCAGAAAACAACTGTTGCTCGTAGGACCAGAAACTGCATGTGATTCCACTCCATTTAGGACTGGGAAACAAACGCTAGCTCGCCTTAGAAACACACTCTGCTTTAGAGAAAAGAGCACTCTTCTACTCTACTGTGTTTCCTATGGGGTCCAAACAGTGAGCTTGCTAAGAACAAAAGAACTGTGCTTCCTACACAAACGGCCATATCTAGTTCAATTCTGCTTAGGAACGTGACAAGAACAGTAGATCCTCTTCAGTCCAATACACTGTACTTGCTGGTAAAAGACGCGAGTGCTTTTTGCCTTATTTAGTACAATTGGAGCGCAATATTGACTTTCCTTACCAGAAAACAAATCTTGTTCGTAGGTCCAGAAACTGCATGTGATTCAACTATATTTAGGACTAGGAAACAAACGCTAGCTCTACTTACAAAAACACACTCTGCTTTTGAAAAAAGAGCACTCTTCTTCTCTACTGTGTTTCCTATAGGGCCAGAACAGTGAGCTTTCTCAGAACAAATGAACTGTGCTTCCTAGACACACGGGCCATATCTAGTTCAACTCTGCTTAGGAAACTGAGAAGAACAGTAGCTCTTCTTCAGTCCAATACACTGAACTTGCTGGGAACAGACGGGAGTGCTATTTGCACTGTGTATCGCAATGGGAGCGCAATAGTGACTTTCCTTACCAAGAAACAACTCTTGCTCGTAGGACCAGAAACTGCATGTGATTCAACTCCATTTAGGAATGGGAAACAAACTCTAGCTCGCCTTACAAGAAACAGACTCTGCTTTAGAGAAAAGAGCACTCTTCTACTCTACTGTGTTTCCTATGGGGTCCAAACAGTGAGCTTTCTCAGAACAAAAGAACTGTGCTTCCTACACAAACAGACCATATGTAGTTCAAATCTGCTTAGGAAACTGACAAGAACATTAGCTCCTCTTCAGTCCAATACACTGTACTTTCTGGGAACATACGCGAGTACTATTTGCACTGTGTATGGCAATGAGAGCGCTATAGTGACTTTCCTTACCAGAAAACAACTCTTGCTCGTAAAACCAGAAACTTCATGTGATTCAACTCCATTTAGTACTGGGAAACAAACGCTAGCTCGCCTTACAGAAACACACTCTGCTTTTGAAAAAAGAGCACTCTTCTACTCTACTGTGTTTCCTATGGGTTCCGAACAGTGAGCTTGCTCAGAACAAAAGAACTGTGCTTCCTACACACACGGCAAAATCTAGATCAATTCTGCTTAGGAACATGACAAGAACAGTAGATCCTCTTCAGTCCAATACATTGTACTTGCTGGGAACAGACGCCAGTGCTATTTGTCCTCTGTATGGCAATGGCAGCGCAATAGTGAATATTCTTACCAGAAAACAACTCTTGCTCGTAGGACGAGAAACTGCATGTGATTCCACTCCATTTAGGACTGGGAATCAAATGCTAGCTCGCATTACAAGAAACACCGTCTGCTTTAGAAAAAAGAGCACTCTTCTACTATACTGTGTTTCCTATGGGGTCCAAACAGTGAGCTTGCTCAGAACAAAAGAACTGTGATTCCTACACACACGGACCATATGTAATTTAACTCTGCTTAGGAAACTGAGAAGAACAGTAGCTGTTCTTCAGTCCAATACACTGTACTTGCTGGGAAAAGACGCGAGTGCTATTTGCCCTGTGTATGGCAATGGGAGCGCAATAGTGACTTTCCTTACCAGAAAACAACTCTTGTTCGTAGGACCAGAAACTGCATGTGATTCAACTCCATTTAGGACTAGGAAACAAACGCTAGCTCGCCTTACAAGGAACACACTCTGCTTTTGAGAAAAGAGCACTCTTCTACTCTACTGTGTTTCCTATGGAGCCAGAACAGTGAGCTTGCTCAGAACAAATGAACTGTGCTTCCTACACACACGGACCATATGTAGTTCAACTCTGCTTAGGAAACTGAGAAGAACAGTAGCTCCTCTTCAGTCCAATACACTGTACTTTCTGGGAACAGACGCGAGTGCTATTTGCACTGTGTATGGCAATGAGAACGCAATAGTGACTTTCCTTACCAGAAAACAACTCTTGCTCGTAGGAACACAAACTGCATGTGATTCAACGCCATTTAGGACTGGGAAACAAATGCTAGCTCGCCTTACAAGAAACACACTCTGCTTTTGAGAAAAGAGCACTCTTCTACTCCACTGTGTTTCCTATGTGGTCCAAACAGTGAGCTTGCTCAGAACAAAAGAACTGTGATTCCTACACACACTGTCCATATGTAATTTAACTCTTCTTAGGAAACTGAGAAGAACAGTAGCTCCTCTTCAGTCCAATGCACTGTACTTGCTTGGAACAGACGGGAGTGCTATTTGCACTGTGTATGGCAATGGGAGCGCAATAGTGACTTTCCTTACCAGAAAAGAACTCTTGCTCGTAGGACCAGAAACTGCATGTGATTCAACTCCATTATGACTGGGAAACAAACTCTAGCTTGCCTTACAAGAAACACACTCTGCTTTTGAGAAAAGAGCACTCTTCTATTCTACTGTGTTTCCTATGGGGTCCGAAAAGTGAGCTTGCTCAGAATAAAAGAACTGTGCTTCCTGCACACATGAACCATATCTAGTTCAACTCTGCTTAGGAAACTGACAAAAACAGTAGCTCCTCTTCAGTCCAATACACTGTACTTGCTGGAAACAGATGCGAGTGCTATTTACACTGTGTATGGCAATGAGAGCACAATAGTCACTTTCCTTACCAGAAAACAACTCTTGCTCCAAGGACCAGAAACTGCATGTGATTCAACTCCATTTAGGACTGGGAAACAAACGCTAGCTCGCCTTACAAGGAACACACTCTGCTTTTGAGAAAAGAGCACTCTTCTACTCTACTGTGTTTCCTATACGGCCAGAACAGTGAGCTTGCTCAGAACATAAGAACTGTGCTTCCAACACACACGGCCATATCTAGTTCAACTCTGCTTAGGAAACTGACAAGAACAGTATCTCCTCTTCAGTCCAATACACTGTACTTACTTGGAACAGACGCGAGTGCTCTTTGCACTGTGTATGGCAAAGGGAGCACAATAGTGACTTTCCTTACCAGAAAACAAATCTTGTTCGTAGGTCCAGAAACTGCATGTGATTCAACTCCATTTAGGACTAGGAAACAAACGCTAGCTCTACTTACAAAAACACACTCTGCTTTTGAAAAAAGAGCACTCTTCTTCTCTACTGTGTTTCCTATAGGGCCAGAACACTGAGCTTTCTCAGAACAAATGAACTGTGCTTCCTAGACACACGGGACATATCTAGTTCAACTCTGCTTAGGAAACTGAGAAGAACAGTAGCTCTTCTTCAGTCCAATACACTGAACTTGCTGGGAACAGACGGGAGTGCTATTTGCACTGTGTATGGCAATGGCAGCGCAATAGTGACTTTCCTTACCAAGAAACAACTCTTGCTCGTAGGACCAGAAACTGCATGTGATTCAACTCCATTTAGAAATGGGAAACAAACTCTAGCTCGCCTTACAAGAAAAACACTCTGCTTTAGAAAAATGAGCACTCTTCTACTCTACTGTGTTTCCTATGGGTCCAAACAGTGAGCTTGCTCAGAACAAAAGAACTGTGATTCCTACACACATGGACCATATGTAATTTAACTCTGCTTAGGAAATTGAGAAGAACAGTAGCTGTTCTTCAGTCCAATACACTGTACTTGCTGGGAAAAGACGCGAGTGCTATTTGCCCTGTGTATGGCAATGGGAGCGCAATAGTGACTTTCCTTACCAGAAAACAACTCTTGCTCGTAGGACCAGAAACTGCATGTGATTCAACACAATTTAGGACTGGGAAACAAATGCTAGCTCGCCTTACAAGAAACACACTCTGCTTTTGAGAAAAGAGCACTTTTCTACTCTACTGTGTTTCCTATGGGGTCCAAACAGTGAGCTTGCTCAGAACAAAAGAACTGTGATTCCTACACACACCGTCCATATGTAATTTAACTCTGCTTATGAAACTGAGAAGAACAGTAGCTCCTCTTCAGTCCAATACACTGTACTTGCTTGGAACAGACGGGAGTGCTATTTGCACTGTGTATGTCAATGGGAGCAAAATAGTGACTTTCCTTACCAGAAAACAACTCTTGCTCGTAGGACCAGAAACTGCATGTGATTCAACTCCATTTAGGACTGGGAAACAAACTCTAGCTTGCCTTACAAGAAACACACTCTGCTTTTGAGAAAAGAGCACTCTTTTATTCTACTGTGTTTCCTATGGGGTCCAAACAGTGAGCTTGCTCAAATAAAAGAACTGTGCTTTCTGCACACATGAACCATATCTAGTTCAACTCTGCTAAGAAACTGACAAAAACAGTAGCTCCTCTTCAGTCCAATACACTGTACTTGCTGGGAACAGACGCGAGTGCTATTTGCACTGTGTATGGCAATGAGAGCACAATAGTGACTTTCCTTACCAGAAAACAACTCTTGCTCATAGGACCAGAAACTGCATGTGATTCAACTCCATGTAGGACTGGGAAACAAACGCTACCACGCCATACAATAAACAAACTCTGCTTTTGAGAAAAGAGTACTCTTCTACTCTACTGGGTTTCCTAAGGGGTCCGAACAGTGAGCTTGCACAGAACAAAAAAACTGTGCTTCCTACACACACGGCCATATCTAGTTCAATTCTGCTTAGGAACCTGACAAGAAGAGTAGATCCTCTTCAGTCCAATACACTGTACTTGCTGGGAACAGATGCCAGTGCTATTTGTCCTGTGTATGGCAATGGCAGCGCAATAGTGACTATTCTTACCAGAAAACAACTCTTGCTCGTAGGACCAGAAACTGCATGTGATTCCACTCCATTTAGGACTGGGAAACAAACGCTAGCTCGCATTACAAGAAACACTCTCTGCTTTAGACAAAAGAGCACTCTTCTACTCTACTGTGTTTCCTATGTGGTCCAAACAGTGAGCTTGCTCAGAACAAAAGAACTGTGCTTCCTACACACACGGACCATATGTAATTCAATTCTGCTTAGGAAACTGACAAGAACAGTATCTCCTCTTCAGTCCAATACACTGTACTTGCTGGGAAAAGATGCGAGTGCTATTTGCCCTGTGTATGGCAATGGGAGCGCAATAGTGACTTTTCTTACCAAAAAACAACTCTTGTTCGAAGGACCAGAAACTGCATGTGATTCATCTCCATTTAGGACTAGGAAACAAACACTAGCTCGCCTTACAAGGAACACACTCTGCTTTTGAGAAAAGAGCACTCTTCTACTCTACTGTGTTTCCTATAGGGCCAGAACAGTGAGCTTGCTCAGAACATAAGAACTGTGCTTCCTACACACAGGGGCCATATCTACTTCAACTCTGCTTAGGAAACTGACAAGAACAGTACCTCCTCTTCAGTCCGATACACTGTACTTACTGGAAACAGACGCGAGTGCTATTTGCACTGTGTATGGCAAAGGGAGCTCAATAGTGACTTTCCTTAACAGAAAACAACTCTTGCTCGTAGGACCAGAAACTGCATGTGATTCAACTCCATTTAGGAATGGGAAACAAATGCTAGCTCGCGTTATAAGAAACACACTCTGCTTTTGAGAAAGAACACTCTTCTGCTCTACAGTGTTTCCTATGGGGTCCGAACAGTGAGTTTGCTAAGAACAAAAGAACTGTGCTTCCTACACACACGGCCATATCTAGTTCAATTCTGCTTAGGAATCTTACAAGAACAGTAGCTCCTCTTCATTCCAATACACTGTACTTGCTGGGAACAGTCGCGAGTGCTATTTGCACTGTGTATGGCAATTGGAGCACAATAGTGACTCGTCTGACCAGAAAACAACTCTTGCTCATAGGACAAAAAACAGCATGTGACTCAAATCCATTTAGGACTGGGAAACAAACTCTAGCTCACCTTACAAGAAACACACTCTGCTTTTGAGAAAAGAGCACTGTTCTACTCTACTGTGTTTCCTGTAGGGCCGGAACAGTCAGCTTGCTCAGAACAAAAGAACTGTGCTTCCTACACACATGGCATTATCTAGTTCAATTCTGATTAGGAACCTGACACGAACAGTAGATCCTCTTCAGTCCAATACACTGTACTTGCTGGGAACAGACGCCAGTGCTATTTGTCTGTGTATGGCAATGGCAGCGCAATAGTGACTATTCTTACCATAAAACAACTCTTGCTCGTAGGACCAGAAACTGCATGTGATTCCACTCCATTTAGGACTGGGAAACAAACACTAGCTCGCATTACAAGAAACACACTCTGCTTTAGAAAAAAGAGCACTCTTCTACTCTACTGTGTTTCCTATGGGGTCCAAAGAGTGAGCTTGCTCAGAACAAAAGAACTGTGCTTCCTACACACAGGGACCATATGCAATTCAACTCTGCTTAGGAAACTGACAAGAACAGTAGCTCCTCTTCAGTCCATTACACTGTACTTGCTGGGAAAAGACGCGAGTGCTATTTGCCCTGTGTATGGCAATGGGAGCACAATAGTGACTTTCCTTACCAGAAAACAACTCTTGTTCGTAGGACCAAAAACTGCATGTGTTTCAACTCCATTTAGGACTAGGAAACAAACGCTAGCTCGCCTTACAAGGAACACACTCTGCTTTTGAGAAAAGAGCACTCTTCTACTCTACTGTGTTTCCTATAGGGCCAGAACAGTGAGTTTGCTCAGAACATAAGAACTGTGCTTCCTACACACGGGCCATATCTAGTTCAAATCTGCTTAGGAAACTGACAAGAACAGTATCTCCTCTTCAGTCCAATACACTGTACTTACTGGGAAGAGACGCGAGTGTTATTTGCACTGTGTATGGCAAAGGGAGCACAATAGTGACTTTCCTTACCAGAAAACAACTCTTGCTCCTAAAACCAGAAACTGCATGTGATTCAACTCCATTTAAGACTGGGAAACAAACGCTAGCTCGCGTTATAAGAAACACACTCTGCTTTTGAGAAAAGAACTATCTTCTACTCTACTGTGTTTCCTATGGGGTCCGAAGAGTGAGCTTGCTCAGAACAAAAGAAATGTGCTTCCTAGACACACGGCCATATCTAGTTCAATTCTGCTTAGGAACCTGACAAGAACAGTAGATCCTCTTCAGTCCAATACACAGTACTTTCTGGGAACAGACGGGAGGGCTATTTGCACTGTGTATGGCAATGGCAGCGCAATAGTGACTATTCTTACCGGAAAACAACTCTTGCTCGTAGTACCAGAAACTGCATGGGATTCAACTCCATTTAAAACTGGGAAACAAACGCTAGCTCTCCTTACAAGAAACACACTCTGCTTTAGAGAAAAGGGCACTCTTCTACTCTACTGTGTTTCCTATGGGGTCGAAACTGTGAGCTTGCCCAGAACAAAAGAACTGTTCTTCCTACACACACGGACCGTATCTAGTTCAACTCTGCTTAGGAAACTGACAAGAATAGTAGCTCCTCTTCAGTCCAATACACTGTACTTGCTGGGAACAGACGCATGTGCTATTTGCACTGTGTATGGCAATCGGAGCGCAACAGTGACTTTCCTTACCAGAAAACAACTCTTGCTCGTAGGATCAGAAACTGCATGTGATTCAACTCCACTTAGGACTAGGAAACAAACGCTAGCTCGCCTTACAAGGAACACACTCTGCTTTTGAGAAAAGAGCACTCTTCTCCTCTACTGTGTTTCCTATAGGGCCAGAACAGTGAGCTTGCTCAGAACAAAAGAACTGTGCTTCCTACACACACGGGCCATATCTAGTTCAACTCTGCTTAGGAAACTGAAAAGAACAGTATCTCCTCTTCAGTCCGATACACTGTACTTGCTGAGAACAGACGTGAGTGCTATTTGCACTGTGTATGGCAATTGGAGCACAATAGTGACTTGTCTTACCAGAAAACAACTCTTGCTCGTAGGACAAAACACTGCATGTGACTCAACTCAATTTAGGACTGGGAAACAAACGCTAGCTCGCCTTACATGAAACACACTCTTCTTTTGAGAAAAGAGCACTCTTCTACTCTACAGTGTTTCCTATGGGGTCCGAACAGTGAGCTTGCTCAGAACAAAAGAACTGTGCTTCCTACACACATGGGCCATATCTAGTTCAACTCTGCGTAGGAAACTGACAAGAACAGTAGATTCTTTTCAGTCCAATACACTGTACTTGCTGGGAACAGACGCCAGTGCTATTTGCACTGTGTATGGCAATTGGAGCACAATAGTGACTCCTCTATCCAGAAAACAACTCTTGCTCGTAGGACAAAAAACTGCATGTGACTCAACTAAATTTAGGACTGGGAAACAAACTCTAGCTCGCTTTACAAGAAACACACTCTGCTTTTGAGAAAAGAGCATTCTTCTACTCTACTGTATTTCCTATAGGGCCAGAACAGTGAGCTTGCTCAGAAAAAAAGAATTGTGCTTCCTACACGCGGGCCATATCTAGTTCAACTCTGCTTAGGAAACTGAGAAGAACAGTAGCTCCTCTTCATTCCAATACACTGTACTTGCTGGGAACAGACGGGAGGGCTATTTGCACTGTGTATGGCAATGGGAACACAATAGTGACTTTCCTTACCAGAAAACAACTCTTGCTCGTAGGACCAGAAACTGTATGTGATTCAACTCCATTTAGGAATGGGAAACAAACACTAGCTCGCCTTACAAGAAACACATTCTGCTTTTGAGAAAAAAGCACTCTTCTACTCTACTGTGTTTCCTATGGGGTTCGAACAGTGAGCTTGCTCAGAACAAAAAAACTGTGCTTCCTACACACACGGCCATATCTACTTCAAGTCTTCTTAGGAACCTGACAAGAACAGTAGATCCTCTTCAGTCCAATACACTGTATTTGCTGCGAACAGACGCCAGTGCTATTTGTCCTGTCTATGGCAATGGCAGTGCAATAGTGACTCTTCTTACCAGAAAACAACTCTTGATCGTAGTACCAGAAACTGCATGGGATTCAACTTCATTTAAAACTGGGAAACAAACGCTAGTTCTCCTTACAAGAAACACACTCTGCTTTAGAGAAAAGAGCACTCGTCTACTCTACTGTGTTTCCTATGGGGTCCAAACTGTGAGCTTGCCCAGAACAAAAGAACTGTTCTTCCTACACACACGGACCATATCTAGTTCAACTCTGCTTAGGAAACTGACAAGAACAGTAGCTCCTCTTCAGTCCAATACACTGTACTTGCTGGGAACAGACGCATGTGCAATTTGCACTGTGTATGGCAATGGGAGCGCAATAGTGACTTTCCTTACCAGAAAACAACTCTTGCTCGTAGGACCAGAAACTGCATGTGATTCCACTCCATTTAGGACTGGGAAACAAACGCAAGCTCGCCTTACAAGAAACACACTCTGCTTTAGAGAAAAGAGCACTTTTCTACTCTACTGTATTTCCTATAGGGCCAGAACAGTGAGCTTGCTCAAAAAAAAGAACTGTGCTTCCTACACACGGGCCATATCTAGTTCAACTCTGCTTAGGAAACTGAGAAGAAGAGTAGCTCCTCTTCATTCCAATACACTGTACTTGCTGGGAAAAGACGCGAGTGCTATTTGCCTTGATAGGGCAATGGGAGCGCAATAGTGACTTTCCTTAGCAGAAAACAACTCTTGTTCGTAGGACCAGAAACTGCATGTGATTCCACTCCATTTAGGACTGGGAAACAAACGCTAGCTCGCCTTACAAGAAACACACTCTACTTTAGAGAAAAGAGCAGTTTTCTACTCTACTTTTTTTCCTATGCGGTCAAAACAGTGAGCTTGCTCAGAACAAAAGAACTGTGCTTCCTACACACACGGACCATATGTAGTTCAACTCTGATTAGGAAACTGACAAGAACAGTATCTCCTATTCAGTCCAATACACTGTATTTGCTGGGAAAAGACGCGAGTGCTATTTGCCCTGTGTATAGCAATGGGAGCGCAATAGTGACTTTCCTTACCAGAAAACAACTATTGTTCGTAGGACCAGAAACTGCATGTGATTCAAGTCCATTTAGGACTAGGAAACAAACGCTAGCTCGCCTTACAAGGAACACACTCTGCTTTTGAGAAAAGAGCACTCTTCTACTCTACTGTTTTTCCTATAGGGCCAGAAGAGTGAGCTTGCTCAGAATATAATAACTGAGCTTCCTACACATACGGGCCATATATAGTTCAACTCTGCTTAGTAACCTGACAAGAACAGTAGATCCTCTTCAGTCCAATACACTGTACTTGCTGGGAACAGACGCCAGTGCTATTTGCACTGTGTATGGCAAAGGGAGCACAAAAGTGACTTTCCTTACCAGAATACAACTATTGCTCATAAGACCACAAACAGCATGTGATTCAACTCCATTTAGGACTGGGAAACAAACGGTAGCTTGCCTTACAAAGAACACACTCTGCTTTTGAGAAAAGAGCACTCTTCTACTCTACTGTGTTTCCTATGGGGTCCGAACAGTGAGCTTGCTCAGAACAAAAGAACTGTGCTTCCTACACACACTGGCCATATCTATTTCAACTCTGCTTAGGAAACTGACAAGAACAGTAGATCCTATTCAGTCCAATACACTGTACTTGCTGGGAACAGACACCAGTGCTATTTGCATTGTGTACGGCAATTGGAGCACAATAGTGACTCGTCTTACCAGAAAACAACTCTTGCTCATAGGACAAAAAACTGCATGTGACTCAACTCCACTTAGGACTGGGAAACAAACTCTAGCTCGCTTTACAGGAAACACACTCTGCTTTTGAGAAAAGAGCACTCTTCTACTCTACTGTTTTTCCTATAGGGCCAGAACAGTGAGCTTGCTCAGAAAAAAAGAACTGTGCTTCCTACACACGGGCCATATCTAGTTCAACTCTGCTTAGGAAACTGACAAGAACAGTAGCTCCTCTTCATTCCAATACACTGTACTTGCTGGGAACAGACGGGAGGGCTATTTGCACTGTGTATGGCAATGGGAACACAATAGTGACTTTCCTTACCAGAAAAAAACTCTTGCTCGTAGGACCAGAAACTGCATGTGATTCAACTCCATTTAGGAAAGGGAAACAAACACTAGCTCGCCTTACAAGAAACACACTCTGCTTTTGAGAAAAAAGCAATCTTCTACTCTACTGTGTTTCCTATGGGGTCCGAACAGTGAGCTTGCTCAGAACAAAAAAACTGTGCTTCCTACACACACGGCCATATCTACTTCAAGTCTGCTTAGGAACCTGACAAGAACAGTAGATCCTCTTCAGTCCAATACACTGTATTGGCTGCGAACAGACGCCAGTGCTATTTGTCCTGTCTATGGCAATGGCAGTGCAATAGTGACTCTTCTTACCAGAAAACAACTCTTGATTGTAGTACCTGAAACTGCATGGGATTCAACTCCATTTAAAACTGGGAAACAAACGCTAGTTCTCCTTACAAGAAACACACTCTGCTTTAGAGAAAAGAGCACTCTTCTACTCTACTGTGTTTCTTATGGGGTCCAAACTGTGAGCTTGCCCAGAACAAAAGAACTGTTCTTCCTACACACACGGACCATATCTAGTTCAACTCTGCTTAGGAAACTGACAAGAACAGTAGCTCCTCTTCAATCCAATACACTGTACTTGCTGGGAACAGACGCATGTGCAATTTGCACTGTGTACGGCAATGGGAGCGCAATAGTGACTTTCCTTACCAGAAAACAACTCTTGCTCATAGGACCAGAAACTGCATGTGATTCCACTCCATTTAGGACTGGGAAACAAACGCAAGCTCGCCTTACAAGAAACACACTCTGCTTTAGAGAAAAGAGCACTCTTCTACTCTACTGTATTTCCTATAGGGCCAGAACAGTGAGCTTGCTCAGAAAAAAAGAACTGTGCTTCCTACACACGGGCCATATCTAGTTCAACTCTGCTTAGGAAACTGAGAAGAAGAGTAGCTCCTCTTCATTCCAATACACTGTACTTGCTGGGAAAAGACGCGAGTGCTATTTGCCTTGATAGGGCAATGGGAGCGCAATAGTGACTTTCCTTAGCAGAAAACAACTCTTGTTCCTAGGACCAGAAACTGCATGTGATTCAACTCCATTTAGGACTGGGAAACAAACGCTAGCTCGCCTTTCAAGAAACACACTCTGCTTTAGAGAAAAAAGCACTCTTCTACTCTACTGTGTTTCCTATGGGGTCCGAACAGTGAGCTTGCTCAGAACAAAATCTGTGCTTCCTACACACACGGCCATATCTACTTCAAGTCTGCTTAGGAACCTGACAAGAACAGTAGATCCTCTTCAGTCCAATACACTGTATTGGCTGCGAACAGACGCCAGTGCTATTTGTTCTGTCTATGGCAATGGCAGTGCAATAGTGACTCTTCTTACCAGAAAACAACTCTTGATCGTAGTACCAGAAACTGCATGGGATTCAACTCCATTTAAAACTGGGAAACAAACGCTAGTTCTCCTTACAAGAAACACACTCTGCTTTAGAGAAATGAGCACTGTTCTACTCTACTGTGGTTCCTATAGGGCCAGAGCAGTGAGCTTGCTCAGAACAAAAGAACTGTGCTTCCTACACACGGGCCATATCTAGTTCAACTCTTCTTAGGAAACTGACAAGATCAGTAGCTCCTCTTCAGTCCGTTACACTGTACTTACTGGGAGAGACGCGAGTGTTATTTGCACTGTATATGGCAATGGGAGTGCAATAGTGACTTTCCTTACCAGAAAACAACTCTTGCTCGTAGGACCAGAAACTGCATGTGATTCCACTCCATTTAGGACTGGGAAACAAACGCTAGCTCGCGTTATAAGAAACAGACTCTGCTTTTGAGAAAAGAACACTCTTCTACTCTACTGTGTTTCCTATAGGGCCAGAACAGTGAGCTTGCTCAGAACATAATAACTGTGCTTCCTACACACACCGGCCATATCTAGTTCAACTCTGCTTAGGAAACTGACAAGCACAGTAGCTCCGCTTCAGTCTGATACACTGTACTTGCTGAGAACAGACGTGAGTGCTATTTGCACTGTGTATGGCAATGGGAGCGCAATATGACTCGTCTTACCAGAAAACAACTCTTGCTCGTAGGACAAAACACTGCATGTGACTAAACTCAATTTAGGACTGGGAAACAAACGCTAGCTCGCCTTACATGAAACACACTCTGCTTTTGAGAAAAGAGCACTCTTCTACTCTACAGTGTTTCCTATGGGGTCCGAACAGTGAGCTTGCTCAGAACAAAGAACTGTGCTTCCTACACACATGGGCCATATCTAGTTCAACTCTGCTTAGGAAACTGACAAGAACAGTAGATCCTTTTCAGTCCAATACACTGTACTTGCTGGGAACAGACGCCAGTGCTATTTGCACTGTGTATGGCAATTGGAGCACAATAGTGACTCCTCTAACCAGAAAACAACTCTTGCTCGTAGGACAAAAAACTGCATGTGACTCAACTAAATTTAGGACTGGGAAACAAACTCTAGCTCGCTTTACAAGAAACACACTCTGCTTTTGATAAAAGAGCATTCTTCTACTCTACTGTATTTCCTATAGGGCCAGAACAGTGAGCTTGCTCAGAAAAAAAGAATTGTGCTTCCTACACGCGGGCCATACCTAGTTCAACTCTGCTTAGGAAACTGAGAAGAAGAGTAGCTCCTCTTCATTCCAATACACTGTACTTGCTGGGAACAGACGGGAGGGCTATTTGCACTGTGTATGGCAATGGGAACACAATAGTGACTTTCCTTACCAGAAAACAACTCTTGCTCGTAGGACCAGAAACTGTATGTGATTCAACTCCATTTAGGAATGGGAAACAAACACTAGCTCGCCTTACAAGAAACACATTCTGCTTTTGAGAAAAAAGCACTCTTCTACTCTACTGTGTTTCCTATGGGGTTCGAACAGTGAGCTTGCTCAGAACAAAAAAAACTGTGCTTCCTACACACACGGCCATATCTACTTCAAGTCTTCTTAGGAACCTGACAAGAACAGTAGATCCTCTTCAGTCCAATACACTGTATTTGCTGCGAACAGACGCCAGTGCTATTTGTCCTGTCTATGGCAATGGCAGTGCAATAGTGACTCTTCTTACCAGAAAACAACTCTTGATCGTAGTACCAGAAACTGCATGGGATTCAACTCCATTTAAAACTGGGAAACAAACGCTAGTTCTCCTTACAAGAAACAAACTCTGCTTTAGAGAAAAGAGCACTCGTCTACTCTACTGTGTTTCCTATGGGGTCCAAACTGTGAGCTTGCCCAGAACAAAAGAACAGTTCTTCCTACACACACGGACCATATCTAGTTCAACTCTGCTTAGGAAACTGACAAGAACAGTAGCTCCTCTTCAGTCCAATACACTGTACTTGCTGGGAACAGACGCATGTGCAATTGGCACTGTGTACGGCAATGGGAGCGCAATAGTGACTTTCCTTACCAGAAAACAACTCTTGCTCATAGGACCAGAAACTGCATGTGATTCCACTCCATTTAGGACTGGGAAACAAAAGCAAGCTCGCCTTACAAGAAACACACTCTGCTTTAGAGAAAAGAGCACTCTTCTACTCTACTGTATTTCCTCTAGGGCCAGAACAGTGAGCTTGCTCAGAAAAAAAGAACTGTGCTTCCTACACACGGGCCATATCTAGTTCAACTCTGCTTAGGAAACTGAGAAGAAGAGTAGCTCCTCTTCATTCCAATACACTGTACTTGCTGGGAAAAGACGCGAGTGCTATTTGCCTTGATAGGGCAATGGGAGCGCAATAGTGACTCTTCTTACCAGAAAACAACTCTTGATCGTAGTACCAGAAACTGCATGGGATTCAACTCCATTTAGGACTGGGAAACAAACGCTAGCTCGCCTTTCAAGAAACACACTCTGCTTTAGAGAAAAAAGCACTCTTCTACTCTACTGTGTTTCCTATGGGGTCTGAACAGTGAGCTTGCTCAGAACAAAAGAACTGTGCTTCCTACACACGGGCCATATCTAGTTCAACTCTTCTTAGGAAACTGAAAAGAACAGTAGCTCCTCTTCAGTCCGTTACACTGTACTTACTGGGAGAGACGCTAGTGCTATTTGCACTGTATATGGCAATGGGAGTGCAATAGTGACTTTCCTTACCAGAAAACAACTCTTGCTCGTAGGACCAGAAACTGCATGTGATTCCACTCCATTTAGGACTGGGAAACAAACGCTAGCTCGCGTTATAAGAAACAGACTCTGCTTTTGAGAAAAGAACACTCTTCTACTCTACTGTGTTTCCTATAGGGCCAGAACAGTGAGCTTGCTCAGAACATAATAACTGTGCTTCCTACACACACCGGCCATATCTAGTTCAACTCTGCTTAGGAAACTGACAAGCACAGTAGCTCCGCTTCAGTCCGATACACTGTACTTGCTGAGAACAGACGTGAGTGCTATTTGCACTGTGTATGGCAATGGGAGCGCAATATGACTCGTCTTACCAGAAAACAACTCTTGCTCGTAGGACAAAACACTGCATGTGACTAAACTCAATTTAGGACTGGGAAACAAACGCTAGCTCGCCCTACATGAAACACACTCTGCTTTTGAGAAAAGAGCACTCTTCTACTCTACAGTGTTTCCTATGGGGTCCGAACAGTGAGCTTGCTCAGAACAAAAGATCTGTGCTTCCTACACACATGGGCCATATCTAGTTCAACTCTGCTTAGGAAACTGACAAGAACAGTAGATCCTTTTCAGTCCAATACACTGTACTTGCTGGGAACAGACGCCGGTGCTATTTGCACTGTGTATGGCAATTGGAGCACAATAGTGACTCCTCTAACCAGAAAACAACTCTTGCTCGTAGGACAAAAAACTGCATGTGACTCAACTAAATTTAGGACTGGGAAACAAACTCTAGCTCGCTTTACAAGAAACACACTCTGCTTTTGAGAAAAGAGCATTCTTCTACTCTACTGTATTTCCTATAGGGCCAGAACAGTGAGCTTGCTCAGAAAAAAAGAATTGTGCTTCCTACACGCGGGACATATCTAGTTCAACTCTGCTTAGGAAACTGAGAAGAACAGTAGCTCCTCTTCATTCCAATACACTGTACTTGCTGGGAACAGACGGGAGGGCTATTTATACTGTGTATGGCAATGGGAACACAATAGTGACTTTCCTTACCAGAAAACAACTCTTGCTCGTAGGACCAGAAACTGTATGTGATTCAACTCCATTTAGGAATGGGAAACAAACACTAGCTCGCCTTACAAGAAACACATTCTGCTTTTGAGAAAAAAGCACTCTTCTACTCTACTGTGTTTCCTATGGGGTTCGAACAGTGAGCTTGCTCAGAACAAAAAAACTGTGCTTCCTACACACACGGCCATATCTACTTCAAGTCTTCTTAGGAACCTGACAAGAACAGTAGATCCTCTTCAGTCCAATACACTGTATTTGCTGCGAACAGACGCCAGTGCTATTTGTCCTGTCTATGGCAATGGCAGTGCAATAGTGACTCTTCTTACCAGAAAACAACTCTTGATCGTAGTACCAGAAACTGCATGGGATTCAACTCCATTTAAAACTGGGAAACAAACGCTAGTTCTCCTTACAAGAAACACACTCTGCTTTAGAGAAAAGAGCACTCGTCTACTCTACTGTGTTTCCTATGGGGTCCAAACTGTGAGCTTGCCCAGAACAAAAGAACTGTTCTTCCTACACACACGGACCATATCTAGTTCAACTCTGCTTAGGAAACTGACAAGAACAGTAGCTCCTCTTCAGTCCAATACACTGTACTTGCTGGGAACAGACGCATGTGCAATTTGCACTGTGTATGGCAATGGGAGCGCAATAGTGACTTTCCTTACCAGAAAACAACTCTTGCTCGTAGGACCAGAAACTGCATGTGATTCCACTCCATTTAGGACTGGGAAACAAACGCAAGCTCGCCTTACAAGAAACACACTCTGCTTTAGAGAAAAGAGCACTTTTCTACTCTACTGTATTTCCTATAGGGCCAGAACAGTGAGCTTGCTCAAAAAAAAGAACTGTGCTTCCTACACACGGGCCATATCTAGTTCAACTCTGCTTAGGAAACTGAGAAGAAGAGTAGCTCCTCTTCATTCCAATACACTGTACTTGCTGGGAAAAGACGCGAGTGCTATTTGCCTTGATAGGGCAATGGGAGCGCAATAGTGACTTTCCTTAGCAGAAAACAACTCTTGTTCCTAGGACCAGAAACTGCATGTGATTCAACTCCATTTAGGACTGGGAAACAAACGCTAGCTCGCCTTTCAAGAAACACACTCTGCTTTAGAGAAAAAAGCACTCTTCTACTCTACTGTGTTTCCTATGGGGTCCGAACAGTGAGCTTGCTCAGAACAAAATCTGTGCTTCCTACACACATGGGCCATATCTAGTTCAACTCTGCTTAGGAAACTGACAAGAACAGTAGATCCTTTTCAGTCCAATACACTGTACTTGCTGGGAACAGACGCCGGTGCTATTTGCACTGTGTATGGCAATTGGAGCACAATAGTGACTCCTCTAACCAGAAAACAACTCTTGCTCGTAGGACAAAAAACTGCATGTGACTCAACTAAATTTAGGACTGGGAAACAAACTCTAGCTCGCTTTACAAGAAACACACTCTGCTTTTGAGAAAAGAGCATTCTTCTACTCTACTGTATTTCCTATAGGGCCAGAACAGTGAGCTTGCTCAGAAAAAAAGAATTGTGCTTCCTACACGCGGGACATATCTAGTTCAACTCTGCTTAGGAAACTGAGAAGAACAGTAGCTCCTCTTCATTCCAATACACTGTACTTGCTGGGAACAGACGGGAGGGCTATTTATACTGTGTATGGCAATGGGAACACAATAGTGACTTTCCTTACCAGAAAACAACTCTTGCTCGTAGGACCAGAAACTGTATGTGATTCAACTCCATTTAGGAATGGGAAACAAACACTAGCTCGCCTTACAAGAAACACATTCTGCTTTTGAGAAAAAAGCACTCTTCTACTCTACTGTGTTTCCTATGGGGTTCGAACAGTGAGCTTGCTCAGAACAAAAAAACTGTGCTTCCTACACACACGGCCATATCTACTTCAAGTCTTCTTAGGAACCTGACAAGAACAGTAGATCCTCTTCAGTCCAATACACTGTATTTGCTGCGAACAGACGCCAGTGCTATTTGTCCTGTCTATGGCAATGGCAGTGCAATAGTGACTCTTCTTACCAGAAAACAACTCTTGATCGTAGTACCAGAAACTGCATGGGATTCAACTCCATTTAAAACTGGGAAACAAACGCTAGTTCTCCTTACAAGAAACACACTCTGCTTTAGAGAAAAGAGCACTCGTCTACTCTACTGTGTTTCCTATGGGGTCCAAACTGTGAGCTTGCCCAGAACAAAAGAACTGTTCTTCCTACACACACGGACCATATCTAGTTCAACTCTGCTTAGGAAACTGACAAGAACAGTAGCTCCTCTTCAGTCCAATACACTGTACTTGCTGGGAACAGACGCATGTGCAATTTGCACTGTGTATGGCAATGGGAGCGCAATAGTGACTTTCCTTACCAGAAAACAACTCTTGCTCGTAGGACCAGAAACTGCATGTGATTCCACTCCATTTAGGACTGGGAAACAAACGCAAGCTCGCCTTACAAGAAACACACTCTGCTTTAGAGAAAAGAGCACTTTTCTACTCTACTGTATTTCCTATAGGGCCAGAACAGTGAGCTTGCTCAAAAAAAAGAACTGTGCTTCCTACACACGGGCCATATCTAGTTCAACTCTGCTTAGGAAACTGAGAAGAAGAGTAGCTCCTCTTCATTCCAATACACTGTACTTGCTGGGAAAAGACGCGAGTGCTATTTGCCTTGATAGGGCAATGGGAGCGCAATAGTGACTTTCCTTAGCAGAAAACAACTCTTGTTCCTAGGACCAGAAACTGCATGTGATTCAACTCCATTTAGGACTGGGAAACAAACGCTAGCTCGCCTTTCAAGAAACACACTCTGCTTTAGAGAAAAAAGCACTCTTCTACTCTACTGTGTTTCCTATGGGGTCCGAACAGTGAGCTTGCTCAGAACAAAATCTGTGCTTCCTACACACACGGCCATATCTACTTCAAGTCTGCTTAGGAACCTGACAAGAACAGTAGATCCTCTTCAGTCCAATACACTGTATTGGCTGCGAACAGACGCCAGTGCTATTTGTTCTGTCTATGGCAATGGCAGTGCAATAGTGACTCTTCTTACCAGAAAACAACTCTTGATCGTAGTACCAGAAACTGCATGGGATTCAACTCCATTTAAAACTGGGAAACAAACGCTAGTTCTCCTTACAAGAAACACACTCTGCTTTAGAGAAATGAGCACTGTTCTACTCTACTGTGTTTCCTATAGGGCCAGAGCAGTGAGCTTGCTCAGAACAAAAGAACTGTGCTTCCTACACACGGGCCATATCTAGTTCAACTCTTCTTAGGAAACTGAAAAGAACAGTAGCTCCTCTTCAGTCCGTTACACTGTACTTACTGGGAGAGACGCTAGTGCTATTTGCACTGTATATGGCAATGGGAGTGCAATAGTGACTTTCCTTACCAGAAAACAACTCTTGCTCGTAGGACCAGAAACTGCATGTGATTCCACTCCATTTAGGACTGGGAAACAAACGCTAGCTCGCGTTATAAGAAACAGACTCTGCTTTTGAGAAAAGAACACTCTTCTACTCTACTGTGTTTCCTATAGGGCCAGAACAGTGAGCTTGCTCAGAACATAATAACTGTGCTTCCTACACACACCGGCCATATCTAGTTCAACTCTGCTTAGGAAACTGACAAGCACAGTAGCTCCGCTTCAGTCCGATACACTGTACTTGCTGAGAACAGACGTGAGTGCTATTTGCACTGTGTATGGCAATGGGAGCGCAATATGACTCGTCTTACCAGAAAACAACTCTTGCTCGTAGGACAAAACACTGCATGTGACTAAACTCAATTTAGGACTGGGAAACAAACGCTAGCTCGCCCTACATGAAACACACTCTGCTTTTGAGAAAAGAGCACTCTTCTACTCTACAGTGTTTCCTATGGGGTCCGAACAGTGAGCTTGCTCAGAACAAAAGATCTGTGCTTCCTACACACATGGGCCATATCTAGTTCAACTCTGCTTAGGAAACTGACAAGAACAGTAGATCCTTTTCAGTCCAATACACTGTACTTGCTGGGAACAGACGCCGGTGCTATTTGCACTGTGTATGGCAATTGGAGCACAATAGTGACTCCTCTAACCAGAAAACAACTCTTGCTCGTAGGACAAAAAACTGCATGTGACTCAACTAAATTTAGGACTGGGAAACAAACTCTAGCTCGCTTTACAAGAAACACACTCTGCTTTTGAGAAAAGAGCATTCTTCTACTCTACTGTATTTCCTATAGGGCCAGAACAGTGAGCTTGCTCAGAAAAAAAGAATTGTGCTTCCTACACGCGGGACATATCTAGTTCAACTCTGCTTAGGAAACTGAGAAGAACAGTAGCTCCTCTTCATTCCAATACACTGTACTTGCTGGGAACAGACGGGAGGGCTATTTATACTGTGTATGGCAATGGGAACACAATAGTGACTTTCCTTACCAGAAAACAACTCTTGCTCGTAGGACCAGAAACTGTATGTGATTCAACTCCATTTAGGAATGGGAAACAAACACTAGCTCGCCTTACAAGAAACACATTCTGCTTTTGAGAAAAAAGCACTCTTCTACTCTACTGTGTTTCCTATGGGGTTCGAACAGTGAGCTTGCTCAGAACAAAAAAACTGTGCTTCCTACACACACGGCCATATCTACTTCAAGTCTTCTTAGGAACCTGACAAGAACAGTAGATCCTCTTCAGTCCAATACACTGTATTTGCTGCGAACAGACGCCAGTGCTATTTGTCCTGTCTATGGCAATGGCAGTGCAATAGTGACTCTTCTTACCAGAAAACAACTCTTGATCGTAGTACCAGAAACTGCATGGGATTCAACTCCATTTAAAACTGGGAAACAAACGCTAGTTCTCCTTACAAGAAACACACTCTGCTTTAGAGAAAAGAGCACTCGTCTACTCTACTGTGTTTCCTATGGGGTCCAAACTGTGAGCTTGCCCAGAACAAAAGAACTGTTCTTCCTACACACACGGACCATATCTAGTTCAACTCTGCTTAGGAAACTGACAAGAACAGTAGCTCCTCTTCAGTCCAATACACTGTACTTGCTGGGAACAGACGCATGTGCAATTTGCACTGTGTATGGCAATGGGAGCGCAATAGTGACTTTCCTTACCAGAAAACAACTCTTGCTCGTAGGACCAGAAACTGCATGTGATTCCACTCCATTTAGGACTGGGAAACAAACGCAAGCTCGCCTTACAAGAAACACACTCTGCTTTAGAGAAAAGAGCACTTTTCTACTCTACTGTATTTCCTATAGGGCCAGAACAGTGAGCTTGCTCAAAAAAAAGAACTGTGCTTCCTACACACGGGCCATATCTAGTTCAACTCTGCTTAGGAAACTGAGAAGAAGAGTAGCTCCTCTTCATTCCAATACACTGTACTTGCTGGGAAAAGACGCGAGTGCTATTTGCCTTGATAGGGCAATGGGAGCGCAATAGTGACTTTCCTTAGCAGAAAACAACTCTTGTTCGTAGGACCAGAAACTGCATGTGATTCCACTCCATTTAGGACTGGGAAACAAACGCTAGCTCGCCTTACAAGAAACACACTCTACTTTAGAGAAAAGAGCAGTTTTCTACTCTACTTTTTTTCCTATGCGGTCAAAACAGTGAGCTTGCTCAGAACAAAAGAACTGTGCTTCCTACACACACGGACCATATGTAGTTCAACTCTGATTAGGAAACTGACAAGAACAGTATCTCCTATTCAGTCCAATACACTGTATTTGCTGGGAAAAGACGCGAGTGCTATTTGCCCTGTGTATAGCAATGGGAGCGCAATAGTGACTTTCCTTACCAGAAAACAACTATTGTTCGTAGGACCAGAAACTGCATGTGATTCAAGTCCATTTAGGACTAGGAAACAAACGCTAGCTCGCCTTACAAGGAACACACTCTGCTTTTGAGAAAAGAGCACTCTTCTACTCTACTGTTTTTCCTATAGGGCCAGAAGAGTGAGCTTGCTCAGAATATAATAACTGAGCTTCCTACACATACGGGCCATATATAGTTCAACTCTGCTTAGTAACCTGACAAGAACAGTAGATCCTCTTCAGTCCAATACACTGTACTTGCTGGGAACAGACGCCAGTGCTATTTGCACTGTGTATGGCAAAGGGAGCACAAAAGTGACTTTCCTTACCAGAATACAACTATTGCTCATAAGACCACAAACAGCATGTGATTCAACTCCATTTAGGACTGGGAAACAAACGGTAGCTTGCCTTACAAAGAACACACTCTGCTTTTGAGAAAAGAGCACTCTTCTACTCTACTGTGTTTCCTATGGGGTCCGAACAGTGAGCTTGCTCAGAACAAAAGAACTGTGCTTCCTACACACACTGGCCATATCTATTTCAACTCTGCTTAGGAAACTGACAAGAACAGTAGATCCTATTCAGTCCAATACACTGTACTTGCTGGGAACAGACACCAGTGCTATTTGCATTGTGTACGGCCATTGGAGCACAATAGTGACTCGTCTTACCAGAAAACAACTCTTGCTCATAGGACAAAAAACTGCATGTGACTCAACTCCACTTAGGACTGGGAAACAAACTCTAGCTCGCTTTACAGGAAACACACTCTGCTTTTGAGAAAAGAGCACTCTTCTACTCTACTGTTTTTCCTATAGGGCCAGAACAGTGAGCTTGCTCAGAAAAAAAGAACTGTGCTTCCTACACACGGGCCATATCTAGTTCAACTCTGCTTAGGGAACTGACAAGAACAGTAGCTCCTCTTCATTCCAATACACTGTACTTGCTGGGAACAGACGGGAGGGCTATTTGCACTGTGTATGGCAATGGGAACACAATAGTGACTTTCCTTACCAGAAAAAAACTCTTGCTCGTAGGACCAGAAACTGCATGTGATTCCACTCCATTCAGGACTGGGAAACAAACGAAAGCTCGCCTTACAAGAAACACAATCTGCTTTAGAGAAAAGAGCACTCTTCTACTCTACTGTGTTTCCTATGGGGTCCACACAGTGAGCTTGCTCAGAACAAAAGAACTGTGCTTCCTACACACACGGACCCTATCTAGTTCAACTCTGCTTAGGAAACTGACAAGAGCAGTAGCTCCTAATCATTCCAATACACTGTACTTGCTGGGAAAAGACGCGAGTGCTATTTGCCTTGATAGGGCAATGGGAGCGCAATAGTAACTTTCCTTACCAGAAAACAACTCTTGTTCGTTGGACCAGAAACTGCATGTGATTCAACTCCATTTAGGACTGGGAAACAAACACGAGCTCGCCTTACAAGAAACACCCTCTGCTTTAGAGAAAAGAGCACTCTTCTACTCTACTTTTTTTCCTGTGGGGTCAAAACAGTGAGCTTGCTCAGAACAAAAGAACTGTGCTTCCTACACACACGGACCATATGTAGTTCAACTCTGCTTAGTTAACTGACAAGAACAGTATCTCCTATTCAGTCAAATACACTGTACTTGATGGGAAAAGACGCGAGTGCTATTTGCCCTGTGTATAGCAATGGGAGCGCAATAGTGACTTTCCTTACCAGAAAAAAAATCTTGTTCGTAGGACCAGAAACTGCATGTGATTCAAGTCCAATTAGGACTAGGAAACAAACGCTAGCTCGCCTTACAAGGAACACACTCTGCTTTTGTGAAAAGAGCACTCTTCTACTCTACTGTGTTTCCTATAGGGCCAGAACAGTGAGCTTGCTCAGAACAAAAGAACTGTGCTTCCTCACACACTGGCCATATCTATTTCAACTCTGCTTAGGAAACTGACAAGAACAGTAGATCCTATTCAGTCCAATACACTGTACTTGCTGGGAACAGACACCAGTGCTATTTGCATTGTGTACGGCAATTGGAGCACAATTGTGACTCGTCTTACCAGAAAACAACTCTTGCTCATAGGACAAAAAACTGCATGTGACTAAACTCCACTTAGGACTGCGAAACAAACTCTAGCTCGCTTTACAAGAAACACACTATGCTTTTGAGAAAAGAGCACTCTTCTACTCTACTGTGTTTTCTATGGTATCCGAACAGTGAGCTTGCTCAGAACATAAGAACTGTGCTTCCTACACACACGGGCCATATCTAGTTCAACTCTGCTTAGGAAACTGACAAGAACAGTAGCTCCTCTTCAGTCCGATACACTGTAATGCTGGGAACAGAGGCGAGTGCTATTTGCACTTTGTATGGCAGTGGGAGCGCAATAGTGACTTTCCTTACCAGAAAAAAACTCTTGCTCGTAGGACCAGAAACTGCATGTGATTCAACTCCATTTAGGACTGGGAAACAAACGATAGCTCGTCTTACAAGAAACACACTCTACTTTTGAGAAAAGAGCACTCTTCTACTCTACTGTGTTTCCTATGGGGTTCGAACAGTGAGCTTGCTCAGAACAAAAAAACTGTGCTTCCTACACACACGGGACATATATAGATCAACTCTGCTTCGGAACCTGAAAAGAACAGTAGATTCTCTAGAGTCCAATACACTGTACTTGCAGGGAACAGACGCGAGTGCTATTTGCACTGTGTATGCCAATTGGAGCACAATAGTGACTCGTCTTACCAGAAAACAACTCTTGCTCATAGGACCAAAACCTGCATGTGACTCAACTCCATTGAGGACTGGGAAACAAACTCTAGCTCGCCTTACAAGAAACACACTCTGCTTTTGAGAAAAGAGCACTCTTCTGCTCTACTGTGTTTCCTATAGAGCAAGAAACACACTCTGCTTTAGAGAAAAGAGCACTCTTCTATTCTATTGTGTTTCCTTTAGGGCCAGAACAGTGAGCTTACTCAGAACATAATTACTGTGCTTCCTACACACACGGGCCATATCTAGTTCAACTCTGCTTAGGAAAATGACAAGAACAGTAGCTCCTCTTCAGTCCGATACACTGTACTTGCTGAGAACAGATGTGAGTGCTATTTGCACTGTGTATGGCAGTTGGAGCACAATAGTGACTCGTCTTACCAGAAAACAACTCTTGCTCATAGGACAAAAAACTGCATGTGACTCAACTCCATTGAGGACTGGGAAACAAACTCTAGCTCGCCTTAAAAGAAACACACTCTGCTTTTGAGAAAAGAGCACTCTCCTACTCTACTGTATTTCCTATGTGGTCTGAACAGTGAGCTTGCTCAGAACAAAAGAACTGTGCTTCCTACGCACACGGCCATATCTTGTTCAATTCTGCTTAGGAACCTGACAAGAACAGTAGATCCTCTTCAGTCCAATACACTGTACTTGCTGGGAACAGACGCCAGTGCTATTTGTCCTGTGTATGGCAATGGCAGCGCAATAGTGACTATTCTTACCAGAAAACAACTCTTGCTCGTAGGACCAGAAACTGCATGTGATTCAACTCCATTTAGGACTGGGAAACAAACGCTAGCTCGCATTACAAGAAACACACTCTGCTTTAGAGAAAAGAGCACTCTTCTACTCTACTGTGTTTCCTATGGGGTCCAAACAGTGATCTTGCTCAGAAGAAAAGAAGTGTGCTTCCTACACACACGGACCATATGTAGTTCAACTCTGCTTAGGAAACTGACAAGAACAGTAGCTCCTATTCAGTCCAATACACTGTACTTGCTGGGAAAAGAGGCGAGTGCTATTTGCCCTGTGCATGGCAATGGGAGCGCAATAGTGACTTTCCTTACCAGAAAACAACTCTTGTTCTTAGGACCAGAAACTGCATGTGATTCAACTCCATTTAGGACTAGGAAACAAACGCTAGCTCGCCTTACAAGGAACATACTCTGCTTTTGAGAAAAGAGCACTCTTCTGCTATACTTTGTTTCCTATAGGGCCAGAACAGTGAGCTTGCTTAGAACATAATAACTGAGCTTCCTACACACGGGCCATATCTAGTTCAACTCTGCTTAGGAACCTGACAAGAACAGTAGATCCTCTTCAGTCCAATACACTGTAATTGCTGGGAACACACGCGAGTGCTATTTGCACTGTGTATGGCAATGAGAGCGCAATAGTGACTTTCCTTACCAGAAAACAACTCTTGCTCGAAGGACCACAAATTGCATGTGATTCAACACCATTTAGGACTGTCAAACAAATGCTAGCTCGCCTTACAAGAAACACACTCTGCTTTTGTGAAAAGAGCACTCTTCTACTCTACGGTGTTTCCTATGGGGTCCAAACAGTGAGCTTGCTCAGAACAAAAGAACTGTGCTTCCTACACACACGGACCATATCTAGTTCAACTCTGCTTAGGAAACTGACACGAACAGTAGCTCCTATTCAGTCCAATACACTGTACTTGCTGGGAACAGACAACAGTGCTATTTGCACTGTGCATGGCAATTGGAGCACAATAGTGACTCTTCTTACCAGAAAACAACTCTTGCTCCTAGGACGAAAAACTGCATGTGACTCAACTCCATTTAGGACAGGGAAACAAACTCGAGCTCGCCTTACAAGAAACACACTCTGCTTTAGAGAAAAGAGCACTCTTCTACTCTACTGTGTTTCCTATGGGGCCAGAACAGTGAGCTTGCTCAGAACATAATAACTGTGCTTCCTACACACACGGGCCATATCTAGTTCAACTCTGCTTAGGAAACAGACAAGAACAGTAGCTCCTATTCAGTCCCATACACTGTACTTGCTGGGAAAAGACGCGAGTGCTCTTTGCACAGTGTATGGCAATGGGAGCGCAACAGTGACTTTCCTTACCAGAAAACAACTCTTGCTCGTAGGACCAGAAGCTGCATGTGATTCAACTCCATTTAGGACTGGGAAACAAACGCTAGCTCGCCTTATAAGAAACACACTCTGCTTTTGAGAAAAGAGCACTCTTCTACTCTACTGTGTTTCCTATGGGGTCCGAACAGTGAGCTTGCTCAGAACAAAAGAAATGTGCTTCCTACACACACAGCCATATCTAGTTCAATTCTGCTTAGGAACCTGACAAGAACAGTAGATCCTCTTCAGTCCAATACACTGTACTTGCTGGGAACAGACGCCAGTGCTATTTGTCCTGTGTATGGCAATGGCAGCGCAATAGTGACTCATCTTACCATAAAACAACTCTTGCTCGTAGGACCAGAAACTGCATGTGATTCAACTCCATTTAGGACTGGGAAACAAAGGCTAGCTCGCCTTACTAGAAACACACTCTTCTTTAGAGAAAAGAGCACTCTTCTACTCTACTGTGTTTCCTATAGGGCCAGAACAGTGAGCTTGCTCAGAACAAAAGAACTGTTCTTCCTACACACGGGCCATATCTAGTTCAACTCTGCTTAGGAAACTGACAAGAACAGTAGCTCCTCTTCAGTCCAATACACTGTACTTGAGGGAACAGACGCGAGTGCTATTTGCACTGTATGGCATTTGGAGCGCAATAGTGACTCTTCTTACCAGAAGACAACTCTTGCTCGTAGGAACAAAAACTGCCTGTTACTCAACTCCATTTAGGACTGGGAAACAAACGCGAGCTCGCCTTACAAGAAACACACTCTGCTTTAGAGAAAAGAGCACTCTTCTATTCTATTGTGTTTCCTTTAGGGCCAGAACAGTGAGCTTGCTCAGAACATAATAACTGTGCTTCCTACACACACGGGCCATATCTAGTTCAACTCTGCTTAGGAAACTGACAAGAACAGTAGCTCCTCTTCAGTCCGATACACTGTACTTGCTGAGAACAGACGTGAGTGCTATTTGCACTGTGTATGGCAATTGGAGCACAATAGTGACTCGTCTTACCAGAAAACAACTCTTGCTCATAGGACAAAAATCTGCATGTGACTCAACTCCATTGAGGACTGGGAAACAAACTCTAGCTCGCCGTACAAGAAACACACTCTGCTTTTGAGAAAAGAGCACTCTTCTACTCTACTGTGTTTCCTATGGGGTCCGAAGAGTGAGCTTGCTCAGAACAAAAGAACTGTGCTTCCTACGCACACGGACCATATCTTGTTCAATTTTGCTTAGGAACCTGACAAGAACAGTAGATCCTCTTCAGTCCAATACACTGTACTTGCTGGGAACAGACGCCAGTGCTATTTGTCCTGTGTATGGCAATGGCAGTGCAATAGTGACTATTCTTACCAGAAAACAACTCTTGCTCGTAGGACCAGAAACTGCATGTGATTCAACTCCATTTAGGACTGGGAAACAAACGATAGCTTGCCTTACCAAAAACACACTCTGATTTTGAGAAAAGAGCACTCTTCTACTCTACTGTGTTTCCTATGGGGTCCGAACAGTGAGCTTGCTCAGAACAAAAGAACTGTGCTTCCTACACACACGGCCATATTTAGTTCAATTCTGCTTAGGAACCTGACAAGAACAGTAGATCCTCTTTAGTCCAATACACAGTACTTGCTGGGAACAGACGCCAGTGCTATTTGTCCTGTGTATGGCAATGGCAGCGCAATAGTGACTATTCTTACCAGAAAAAAACTCTTGCTCATAGTCCCAGAAACTGCATGGGATTCAACTCCATTTAGGACTGTGAAACAAACGCTAGCTCGCCTTACAAGAAACACACTCTGCTTTTGATAAAAGAGCACTCTTCTACTCTACTGTGTTTCCTATGGAGTCCGAACAGTGAACTTGCTCAGAACTAAAGAACTGTGCTTCCTACACACAAGGCCATATCTAGTTCAATTCTGCTTATGAACCTGACAAGAACAGTAGATCCTCTTCAGTCCAATACACTGTACTTGCTGGGAACAGACGCCAGTGCTATTTGTCCTGTGTATGGCAATGGCAGCACAATAGTGACTCTTCTTACCAGAAAACAACTCTTGCTCGTAGGACCAGAAACTGCATGTGATTCAACTCCATTTAGGACTGGGAAACAAACGCTAGCTCGCCTTACAAGAAACACACTCTGCTTTGGAGAAAAGAGCATTCTTCTACTCTACTCTGTTTCCTATGGGGTCCAAACAGTGAGCTTGCTCAGAACAAAAAACTGTGCTTCCTACACACATGGACCATATCTAGTTCAACTCTGCTTAGGAAACTGACAAGAACAGTAGCTCCTCTTCAGTCCGATACACTGTAATTGCTGGGAACAGACGCGAGTGCTATTTGCACTGTGTATGGCAATGGGAGCGCAATAGTGACTTTCCTTACCAGAAAACAACTCTTGTTCGGAGGACCAGAAACTGCATGTGATTCAACTCGACTTAAGCCGAGGAAACAAACGCTAGCTCGCCTTACAAGGAACACACTCTGCTTTTGAGAAAAGAGCACTCTTCTGCTATACTGTGTTTCCTATAGGGCCAGAACAGTGAGCTTGCTCAGAACATAATAACTGAGCTTTCTACACACACGGGCCATATCTAGTTCAACTCTGCTTAGGAACCTGACAAGAACAGTAGATCCTCTTCAGTCCAATACACTGTACTTGCTGCGAACAGACGCCAGTGCTATTTGTCCTGTGTATGGCAATGACAGCGCAATAGTGACTATTCTTACCATAAAACAACTCTTGCTCGTAGGACAAAATACTGCATGTGATTCAACTCCATTTAGGACTGGGAAACAAACGCTAGCTCGCCTTACAAGAAACACACTCTGCTTTAGAGAAAAGAGCACTCTTCTACTCTACTGGGTTTCCTATGTGGTCCAAACAGTGAGCTTGCTCAAAACAAAAGAACTGTGTTTCCTACACACACGGACCATATGAAGTTCAACTCTGCTTAGGCAACTTACAAGAACAGTAGCTCCTATTCAGTTCAATACACTGTACTTTCTGGGAGAAACTCGAGTGCTATTTGCCCTGTGTATGGCAATGGGAGCGCAATGGTGACTTTCCTTACCAGAAAACAACTCTTGTTCGTAGGACCAGAAACTGCATGTGATTCAACTCCATTTAGGACTAGGAAACAAACGCTAGTTCGCATTACAAGAAACACACTCTGCTTTAGAGAAAAGAGCTCTCTTCTACTCTACTGTGTTTCCTATGGTGTCCAAACAGTGAGCTTGCTCAGAACATAAGAACTGTGCTTCCTACACACACAGGCCTTATCTAGTTCACCTCTGCTTAGGAAACTGACAAGAACAGTAGCTCCTATTTAGTCCAATACACTGTACTTGAGGGAAAAGACGCGAGTGCTATTTGCACTGTGTATGGCATTTGGAGCGCAATAGTGACTCTTCTTACCAGAAAACAACTCTTGCTCGTAGGACCAAAAACTGCCTGTTACTCAACTCCATTTAAGACTGGGAAACAAACGCGAGATCGCCTTACAAGAAACACACTCTGCTTAAGAGAAAAGAGCACTCTTCTACTCTATTGTGTTTCCTATAGGGTCAGAACAGTGAGCTTGCTCAGAACATAATAACTGTGCTTCCTATACACACGGGCCATATCTAGTTCAACTCTGCTTAGGAAACTGACAAGAACAGTAGCTCCTCTTCAGTCCGATACACTGTACTTGCTGAGAACAGACGTGAGTGCTATTTGCACTGTGTATGGCAATTGGAGCACAATAGTGACTCGTCTTACCAGAAAACAACTCTTGCTCATAGGACAAAAAACTGCATGTGATTCAACTCCATTTAGGACTGGGAAACAAACGATAGCTTGCCTTACCAAAAACACACTCTGCTTTTGAGAAAAGAGCACTCTTCTACTCTACTGTGTTTCCTATGGGGTCCGAACAGTGAGCTTGCTCAGAACAAAAGAACTGTGCTTCCTACACACACGGCCATATTTAGTTCAATTCTGCTTAGGAACCTGACAAGAACAGTAGATCCTCTTCAGTCCAATACACAGTACTTGCTGGGAACAGACGCCAGTGCTATTTGTCCTGTGTATGGCAATGGCAGCGCAATAGTGACTATTCTTACCAGAAAAAAACTCTTGCTCATAGTACCAGAAACTGCATGGGATTCAACTCCATTTAGGACTGTGAAACAAACGCTAGCTCGCCTTACAAGAAACACACTCTGCTTTAGAGAAAAGAGCACTCTTCTACTCTAATTTGTTTCCTATGGGGTCCAAACAGTGATCTTGCAAAGAACAAAAGAACTGTGCTCCTACAAACACGGATCATATCTAGTTCAACTCTGCTTAGTAAACTGACAAGAACAGTAGCACCTATTCAGTCCAATACACTGTATTTGCTGGGAACAGACGCGAGTGCTATTTGCACAGTGTTTGGCAATGGGAGCGCAATGAGACTTTCCTTACCAGAAAACAACTCTTGTTCATAGGACCTGAAACTGCATGTGATTCAACTCTATTTAGTACTAGGAAACAAACGCTAGCTCGCCTTACAAGAAACACACTCTGCTTTAGAGAAAAGAGCACTCTTCTACTCTACTGTGTTTCCTATAGGGCCAGAACCGTGAGCTTGCTCAGAACATAAGAACTGTGCTTCCTACACACAAGGGCCATATCTAGTTCAACTCTGCTTAGGAACCTGAGAATAACAGTAGCTCCTCTTCAGTCCAATACACTGTACTTGCTGGGAACAGACGCGAGTGCTATTTGCACAGTGTATGGCAATGGGAGCGCAATAGTGACTTTCTTTACCAGAAAAAAAACTCTTGCTCGTAGGACCAGAAACTACATGTGATTCAAGTCCATTTAGGACTGGGAAACAAATGCTAGCTCGCCTTACAAGAAACACACTCTGCTTTTGATAAAAGAGCACTCTTCTACTCTACTGTGTTTCCTATGGGGTCCGAACAGTGAACTTGCTCAGAACTAAAGAACTGTGCTTCCTACACACAAGGCCATATCTAGTTCAATTCTGCTTAGGAACCTGACAAGAACAGTAGATCCTCTTCAGTCCAATACACTGTACTTGCTGGGAACAGACGCCAGTGCTATTTGTCCTGTGTATGGCAATGGCAGCGCAATAGTGACTCTTCTTACCAGAAAACAACTCTTGCTCGTAGGACCAGAAACTGCATGTGATTCAACTCCATTTAGGACTGGGAAACAAACGCTAGCTCGCCTTAAAAGAAACACACTCTGCTTTGGAGAAAAGAGCATTCTTCTACTCTACTCTGTTTCCTATGGGGTCCAAACAGTGAGCTTGCTCAGAACAAAAAACTGTGCTTCCTACACACATGGACCATATCTAGTTCAACTCTGCTTAGGAAACTGACAAGAACAGTAGCTCCTCTTCAGTCCGATACACTGTAATTGCTGGGAACAGACGCCAGTGCTATTTGCACTGTGTATGGCAATGGGAGCGCAATAGTGACTTTCCTTACCAGAAAACAACTCTTGCTCATAGGACCAGAAACTGCATGTGATTCAACTCCATTTAGGATGGGGAAACAAATGCTAGCTCGCCTTACATGAAACACACTCTGCTTTTGAGAAAAGAGCACTCTTCTACTCTACTGTGTTTCCTATGGGGTCCGAACAGTGAGGTTGCTGAGAACAAAGGAACTGTGATTTCTACACACACGGGCCATATCTAGTTCAACTCTGCTTAGGAAACTGACAAGAACAGTAGCTCCTCTTCAGTCCAATACACTGTACTTGCGGGGAACAGCCGCGAGTGCTATTTGCACTGCGTATGGCTATTGGAGCACAATAGTGACTCGTCTTACCAGAAAACAACTCTTGCTAGTAGGACAAAAAACTGCATGTGACTCAACTACATTTAGGACTGGGAAACAAACGCTAGCTCGCCTTACAAGAAACACACTCTGTTTTTGAGAAAAAAGCACTCTTCTACTCTACTGTGTTTCCTATAGGGCCAGAACAGTGAGCTTGCTCAGAACAAAAGAACTGTGCTTCCTACACACGGCCATATCTAGTTCAATTCTGCTTAGGAAACTGACAAGAACAGTAGCTCCTATTCAGTCCAATACACTGTACTTGCTGGGAACAGACGCGAGTGCTATTTGTACTTTGTGTGGCAATATGAGCACAATAATGACTTTCCTTACCAGAAAACAACTCTTGCTCATAGGAGCGGAAACTGCCTGTGATAGAACTCCATTTAGGACTAGGAAACAAACGCTAGCTGCCCTACAGGAGACACACTCTGCTTTTGAGAAAAGAGCACTCTTCTACTCTACAGTGTTTCCTATGAGGTCCAAACAGTGAGCTTGCTCAGAACAAAAGAACTGTGATAACTACACACAATGTCCATATGTAATTTAACTCTTCTTAAGAAACTGAGAAGAACAGTAGCTCCTCTTCAGTCCAATGCACTGTACTTGCTTGGAACAGACGGGAGTGCTATTTGCACTGTGTATGGCAATGGGAGCACAATAGTGACTTTCCTTACCAGAAAACAACTCTTGCTCGTAGGACCAGAAACTGCATGTGATTCAACTCCATTTAGGACTGGGAAACAAACTCTAGCTTGCCTTACAAGAAACACACTCTGCTTTTGAGAAAAGAGCACTCTTCTATTCTACTGTGTTTCCTATGGGGTCCGAAAAGTGAGCTTGCTCAGAATAAAAGAACTGTGCTTCCTGCACACATGAACCATATCTAGTTCAACTCTGCTTAGGAACCTGACAAAAACAGTAGCTCCTCTTCAGTCCAATGCACTGTACTTGCTGGGAAAAGACGCAAGTGCTATATGCCCTGTGTATGGCAATGGGAGCGCAATAGTGACTTTCCTTACCAGAAAACAACTCTTGTTCGTAGGACCAAAAACTGCATGTGATTCAAATCCATTTAGGACTAGGAAACAAACGCTAGCTCGCCTTACAAGGAACACACTCTGCTTTTGAGAAAAGAGCACTCTTCTACTCTACTGTGTTTCCTATAGGGCCAGAACAGTGAGCTTGCTCAGAACATAAGAACTGTGCTTCCTACACACACGGGCCATATCTAGTTCAAATCTGCTTAGGAAACTGACAAGAACAGTATCTCCTCTTCAGTCCAATACACTGTACTTACTGGGAAGAGACGCGAGTGCTATTTGCACTGTGTATGGCAAAGGGAGCACAATAGTGACTTTCCTTACCAGAAAACAACTCTTGCTCCTAAAACCAGAAACTGCATGTGATTCAACTCCATTTAAGACTGGGAAACAAACGCTAGCTCCCGTTATAAGAAACACACTCTGCTTTTGAGAAAAGAACTCTCTTCTACTCTACTGTGTTTCCTATGGGGTCCAAAGAGTGAGCTTGCTTAGAACAAAAGAAATGTGCTTCCTACACACACGGCCATATCTAGTTCAATTCTGCTTAGGAACCTGACAAGAACAGTAGATCCTCTTCAGTCCAATACACAGTACTTTCTGGGAACAGACGCGAGGGCTATTTGCACTGTGTATGGCAATGGCAGCGCAATAGTGACTTTCTTACCAGAAAACAACTCTTGCTCGTGGGACCAGAAACTGCATGTGATTCAACTCCATTTAGGAATGGAAAACAAACGCTAGCTCGCGTTATAAGAAACACACTCTGCTTTTGAGAAAAAAGCACTCTTCTACTCTACTGCATTTCCTATGGAGTCCGAACATTGAGCTTGCTCAGAACAAAAGAACTGTGCTTCCTACACACGGACCATATCTAGTTCAACTCTGCTTAGGAAACTGACAAGAACAGTAGCTCCTCTTCAGTCAGATACACTGTACTTGCTGGGAACAGACGCATGTGCTATTTGCACTGTGTATGGCAATGGGAGCACAATAGTGACTTTCCTTACCAGAAAACAACTCTTGCTCGTAGGACCAGAAACTGCATGTGATTCCACTCCATTTAGGACTGGGACACAAACGCAAGCTCGCCTTACAAGAAACACACTCGGCTTTAGAGAAAAGAGCACTCTTCTACTCTACTGTGTTTCCTATGGGGTCCAAACAGTGAGCTTGCTCAGAACAAAAGAACTGTGCTTCCTACACACACGGACCATATGTAGTTCAACTCTGCTTAAGAAACTGACAAGAACAGAAGCTCCTCTTCAGTCAAATACACTGTACTTGCTGGGAACAGACGCGAGTGCTATTTGCCACAGTGTATGGCAATGAGAGCACAATAGTGACTTTCCTTACCAGAAAACAACTGTTGCTCGTAGGACCAGAAACTGCATGTGATTCAACTCCACTTAGGACTGGGAAACAAACGCTAGCTCGCCTTACAAGAAACACACTCTGCTTTTGAGAAAAGAGCACTCTTCTACTGTACTGTGTTTCCTATGTGGTCCGAACAGTGAGCTTGCTCAGAAGAAAAGAATTGTGCTTCCTACACACACGGCCATATCTAGTTCAATTCTGCTTAGGATCCTGACAAGAAGAGTAGATCCTCTTCAGTCCAATACACTGTACTTGCTGGGAACAGATGCCAGTGCTATTTGTCCTGTGTATGGCAATGGCAGCGCAATAGTGACTATTCTTACCAGAAAACAACTCTTGCTCGTAGGACCAGAAACTGCATGTGATTCCACTCCATTTAGGACTGGGAAACAAACGCTAGCTCGCATTACAAGAAACACACTCTGCTTTAGACAAAAGAGCACTCTTCTACTCTACTGTGTTTCCTATGTGGTCCAAACAGTGAGCTTGCTCAGAACAAAAGAACTGTGCTTCCTACACACACGGACCATATGTAATTCAATTCTGCTTAGGAAACTGACAAGAACAGTATCTCCTCTTCAGTCCAATACACTGTACTTGCTGGGAAAAGACGCGAGTGCTATTTGCCCTGTGTATGGCAATGGGAGCGCAGTAGTGACTTTCCTTTCCAAAAAACAACTCTTGTTCGAAGGACCAGAAACTGCATGTGATTCATCTCCATTTAGGACTAGGAAACAAACACTAGCTCGCCTTACAAGGAACACACTCTGCTTTTGAGAAAAGAGCACTCTTCTACTCTACTGTGTTTCCTATAGGGCCAGAACAGTGAGCTTGCTCAGAACATAAGAACTGTGCTTCCTACACACAGGGGCCATATCTACTTCAACTCTGCTTAGGAAACTGACAAGAACTGTACCTCCTCTTCAGTCCGATACACTGTACTTACTGGAAACAGACGCGAGTGCTATTTGCACTGTGTATGGCAAAGGGAGCTCAATAGTGACTTTCCTTAACAGAAAACAACTCTTGCTCGTAGGACCAGAAACTGCATGTGATTCAACTCCATTTAGGAATGGGAAACAAACGCTAGCTCGCGTTATAAGAAACACACTCTGCTTTTGAGAAAGAACACTCTTCTGCTCTACAGTGTTTCCTATGGGGTCCGAACAGTGAGCTTGCTAAGAACAAAAGAACTGTGCTTCCTACGCACACGGACATATCTAGTTCAATTCTGCTTAGGAACCTTACAAGAACAGTAGCTCCTCTTCATTCCAATACACTGTACTTGCTGGGAACAGTCGCGAGTGCTATTTGCACTGTGTATGGCAATTGGAGCACAATAGTGACTCGTCTGACCAGAAAACAACTCTTGCTCATAGGACAAAAAACAGCATGTGACTCAACTCCATTTAGGACTGGGAAACAAACTCTAGCTCGCCTTACAAGAAACACACTCTGCTTTTGAGAAAAGAGCACTGTTCCACTCTACTGTGTTTCCTGTAGGGCCAGAACAGTCAGCTTGCTCAGAACAAAGGAACTGTGCTTCCTACACACATGGCATTATCTAGTTCAATTCTGAATAGGAACCTGACACGAACAGTAGATCCTCTTCAGTCCAATACACTGTAGTTGCTGGGTACAGACGCCAGTGTTATATGTCTGTGTATGGCAATGGCAGCGCAATAGTGACTATTCTTACCATAAAACAACTCTTGCTCGTAGTACCAGAAACTGCATGTGATTCCACTCCATTTAGGACTGGGAAACAAACGCTAGCTCGCATTACAAGAAACACACTCTGCTTTAGAAAAAAGAGCACTCTTCTACTCTACTGTGTTTCCTATGGGGTCCAAAGAGTGAGCTTGCTCAGAACAAAAGAACTGTGCTTCCTACACACAGGGACCATATGTAATTCAACTCTGCTTAGGAAACTGACAAGAACAGTAGCTCCTCTTCAGTCCAATACACTGTACTTGCTGCGAAAAGACGCGAGTGCTATTTGCCCTGTGTATGGCAATG
Source organism: Peromyscus eremicus (assembly GCF_949786415.1). Lineage (NCBI taxonomy): Eukaryota > Metazoa > Chordata > Mammalia > Rodentia > Cricetidae > Peromyscus > Peromyscus eremicus. The sequence goes on from NW_026735074.1 coordinate 142,534, forward strand.
GGAGCACAATAGTGACTTTCCTTACCAGAAAACAACTCTTGTTCGTAGGACCAAAAACTGCATGTGATTCAACTCCATTTAGGACTAGGAAACAAACGCTAGCTCGACTTACAAGGAACACACTCTGCTTTTGAGAAAAGAGCACTCTTCTACTCTACTGTGTTTCCTACAGGGCCAGAACAGTGAGCTTGCTCAGAACATAAGAACTCTGCTTCCTACACACACGGGCCATATCTAGTTCAAATCTGCTTAGGAAACTGACAAGAACAGTATCTCCTCTTCAGTCCAATACACTGTAATTACTGGGAAGAGACGCGAGTGCTATTTGCACTGTGTATGGCAAAGGGAGCACAATAGTGACTTTCCTTACCAGAAAACAACTCTTGCTCCTAAAACCAGAAACTGCATGTGATTCAACTCCATTTAAGACTGGGAAACAAACGCTAGCTCCCGTTATAAGAAACACACTCTGCTTTTGAGAAAAGAACTCTCTTCTACTCTACTGTGTTTCCTATGGGGTCCGAAGAGTGAGCTTGCTCAGAACAAAAGAAATGTGCTTCCTACACACACGGCCATATCTAGTTCAATTCTGCTTTGGAACCTGACAAGAACAGTAGATCCTCTTCAGTCCAATACACAGTACTTTCTCGGAACAGACGGGAGGGCTATTTGCACTGTGTATGGCAATGGCAGCGCAATAGTGACTTTCTTACCAGAAAACAACTCTTGCTCGTGGGACCAGAAACTGCATGTGATTCAACTCCATTTAGGAATGGAAAACAAAGGCTAGCTCGCCTTACAAGAAACACACTCTGCTTTTGAGAAAAAAGCACTCTTCTACTCTACTGCGTTTCCTATGGAGTCCGAACAGTGAGCTTGCTCAGAACAAAAGAACTGTGCTTCCTACACACGGGCCATATCTAGTTCAACTCTGCTTAGGAAACTGACAAGAACAGTAGCTCCTCTTCAGTCAGATACACTGTACTTGCTGGGAACAGACGCATGTGCTATTTGCACTGTGTATGGCAATGGGAGCACAATAGTGACTTTCCTTACCAGAAAACAACTCTTGCTCGTAGGACCAGAAACTGCATGTGATTCCACTCCATTTAGGACTGGGAAACAAACGCAAGCTCGCCTTACAAGAAACACACTCTGCTTTAGAGAAAAGAGCACTCTTCTACTCTACTGTGTTTCCTATGGGGTCCAAACAGTGAGCTTGCTCAGAACAAAAGAACTGTGTTTCCTACACACACGGACCATATGTAGTTCAACTCTGCTTAAGAAACTGACAAGAACAGAAGCTCCTCTTCAGTCCAATACACTGTACTTGCTGGGAACAGACGCGAGTGCTATTTGCACAGTATATGGCAATGAGAGCACAATAGTGACTTTCCTTACCAGAAAACAACTGTTGCTCGTAGGACCAGAAACTGCATGTGATTCAGCTCCACTTAGGACTGGGAAACAAACTCGAGCTCGCCTTACAAGAAACACACTCTGCTTTTGAGAAAAGAGCACTCTTCTACTGTACTGTGTTTCCTATGTGGTCCGAACAGTGAGCTTGCTCAGAAGAAATGAATTGTGCTTCCTACACACACGGCCATATCTAGTTCAATTCCGCTTAGGAACCTGACAAGAAGAGTAGATCCTCTTCAGTCCAATACGCTGTACTTGCTGGGAACAGATGCCAGTGCTATTTGTCCTGTGTACGGCAAGGGCAGCGCAATAGTGACTATTCTTACCAGAAAACAACTCTTGCTCGTAGGACCAGAAACTGCATGTGATTCCACTCCATTTAGGACTGGGAAACAAACGCTAGCTCGCATTACAAGAAACACACTCTGCTTTAGACAAAAGAGCACTCTTCTACTCTACTGTGTTTCCTATGTGGTCCAAACAGTGAGCTTGCTCAGAACAAAAGAACTGTGCTTCCTACACACACGGACCATATGTAATTCAATTCTGCTTAGGAAACTGACAAGAACAGTATCTCCTCTTCAGTCCAATACACTGTACTTGCTGGGAAAAGACGCGAGTGCTATTTGCCCTGTGTATGGCAATGGGAGCGCAGTAGTGACTTTCCTTACCAAAAAACAACTCTTGTTCGAAGGACCAGAAACTGCATGTGATTCATCTCCATTTAGGACTAGGAAACAAACACTAGCTCGCCTTACAAGGAACACACTCTGCTTTTGAGAAAAGAGCACTCTTCTACTCTACTGTGTTTCCTATTGGGCCAGAACAGTGAGCTTGCTCAGAACATAAGAACTGTGCTTCCTACACACACGGGCCATATCTACTTCAACTCTGCTTAGGAAACTGACAAGAACAGTACCTCCTCTTCAGTCCGATACACTGTACTTACTGGAAACAGACGCGAGTGCTATTTGCACTGTGTATGGCAAAGGGAGCTCATTAGTGACTTTCCTTAACAGAAAACAACTGTTGCTCGTAGGACCAGAAACTGCATGTGATTCAACTCCATTTAGGAATGGGAAACAAACGCTAGCTCGCGTTATAAGAAACACACTCTGCTTTTGAGAAAGAACACTCTTCTGCTCTACAGTGTTTCCTATGGGGTCCGAACAGTGAGCTTGCTAAGAACAAAAGAACTGTGCTTCCTACACACACGGCCATATCTAGTTCAACTCTGCTTAGGAACCTGACAAGAACAGTAGATCCTCTTCAGTCCAATACACTGTACTTGCTGGGAAAAGACGCGAGTGCTATTTGCCTTATGTAGGGCAATGGGAGCGCAATAGTGACTTTCCTTACCAGAAAACAAATCTTGTTCGTAGGTCCAGAAACTGCATGTGATTCAACTCCATTTAGGACTAGGAAACAAACGCTAGCTCTACTTACAAAAACACGCTCTGCTTTTGAAAAAAGAGCACTCTTCTTCTCTACTGTGTTTCCTACAGGGCCAGAACAGTGAGCTTTCTCAGAACAAATGAACTGTGCTTCCTAGACACACGGGCCATATCTAGTTCAACTCTGCTTAGGAAACTGACAAGAACAGTAGATCCTCTTAAGTCTAATACACTGTACTTGCTGGGAACAGACGCATGTGCTATTTGTCCTGTGTATGGCAATGGCAGCGCAATAGTGACTATTCTTACCAGAAAACAACTCTTGCTCGTAGGACCAGAAACTGCATGGGATTCAACTCCATTTAGAACTGGGAAACAAACACTAGCTCGCCTTACAAAGAAACACACTCTGCTTTTGAGAAAAGAGCACTCATCTACTCTACTGTGTTTTCTATGGGGTTCGAACAGTGAGCTTGCTCAGAACAAAAGAACTGTGCTTCCCACACACACGGCCATATCTAGTTCAATTCTGCTTAGGAACCTGACAAGAACAGTAGATCCTCTTCAGTCCAATACACTGTACTTGCTGGGAACAGACGCATGTGCTATTTGCACTGTGTATGTCAATGGGAGCGCAATAGTGACTTTCCTTACCAGAAAACAACTCTTGCTCGTAGGACCAGAAACTGCATGTGATTCCCCTCCATTTAGGACTGGGAAACAAACGCTAGCTCGCGTTATTAGAAACACACTCTGCTTTTGAGAAAAGAACACTCTTCTACTCTACTGTTTTTCCTATAGGGCCAGAACAGTGAGCTTGCTCAGAACATAATAACTGTGCTTCCTACACACACGGGCCATATCTAGTTCAACTCTGCTTAGGAAACTGACAAGAACAGTATCTCCTCTTCAGTCCGATACACTGTACTTGCTGCAAACAGACGCCAGTGCTATTTGTCCTGTCTATTGCAATGGCAGTGCAATAGTGACTCTTCTTACCAGAAAACAATTCTTGCTCGTAGTACCAGAAACTGCATGGGATTCAACTCCATTTAAAACTGGGAAACAAACGCTAGCTCTCCTTACAAGAAACACACTCTGCTTTAGAGAAAAGGGCACTCTTCTACTCTACTGTGTTTCCTATGGGGTCCAAACTGTGAGCTTGCCCAGAACAAAAGAACTGTTCTTCCTACACACACGGACCGTATCTAGTTCAACTCTGCTTAGGAAACTGACAAGAATAGTAGCTCCTCTTCAGTCCAATACACTGTACTTGCTGGGAACAGACGCATGTGCTATTTGCACTGTGTATGGCAATCGGAGCACAATAGTGACTTTCCTTACCAGAAAACAACTCTTGCTCGTAGGATCAGAAACTGCATGTGATTCAACTCCATTTAGGACTAGGAAACAAACGCTAGCTTGCCTTACAAGGAACACACTCTGCTTATGAGAAAAGAGCACTCTTCTACTCTACTGTGTTTCCTATAGGGCCAGAACAGTGAGCTTGCTCAGAACAAAAGAACTGTGCTTCCTACACACACGGGCCATATCTAGTTCAACTCTGCTTAGGAAACTGACAAGAACAGTATCTCCTCTTCAGTCCGACACACTGTACTTGCTGAGAACAGACGTGAGTGCTATTTGCACTGTGTATGGCAATTGGAGCACAATAGTGACTCGTCTTACCAGAAAACAACTCTTGCTCGTAGGACAAAACACTGCATGTGACTCAACTCAATTTAGGACTGGGAAACAAACGCTAGCTCGCCTTACATGAAACACACTCTTCTTTTGAGAAACGAGCACTCTTCTACTCTACAGTGTTTCCTATGGGGTCCGAACAGTGAGCTTGCTCAGAACAAAGAACTGTGCTTCCTACACACATGGGCCATATCTAGTTCAACTCTGCTTAGGAAACTGACAAGAACAGTAGATCCTTTTCAGTCCAATACACTGTATTTGCTGGGAACAGACGCCAGTGCTATTTGCACTGTGTATGGCAATTGGAGCACAATAGTGACTCCTCTAACCAGAAAACAACTCTTAATCGTAGGACCAGAAACTGCATGTGATTCAACTCCATTTAGGACTGGGAAACAAACGCTAGCTAGCCTTTCAAGAAACACACTCTGCCTTAGAGAAAAAAGCACTCTTCTACTCTACTGTGTTTCCTATGGGGTCCGAACAGTGAGCTTGCTCAGAACAAAAAAACTGTGCTTCCTACACACACGGCCATATCTACTTCAAGTCTGCTTAGGGACCTGACAAGAACAGTAGATCCTCTTCAGTCCAATACACTGTATTGGCTGCGAACAGACGCCAGTTCTATTTGTCCTGTCTATGTCAATGGCAGTGCAATAGTGACTCTTCTTACCAGAAAACAACTCTTGATCGTAGTACCTGAAACTGCATGGGATTCAACTCCATTTAAAACTGGGAAACAAACGCTAGTTCTCCTTACAAGAAACACACTCTGCTTTAGAGAAAAGAGCACTCTTCTACTCTACTGTGTTTCTTATGGGGTCCAAACTGTGAGCTTGCCCAGAACAAAAGAACTGTTCTTCCTACACACACGGACCATATCTAGTTCAACTGTGCTTAGGAAAATGACAAGAACAGTAGCTTCTCTTCAGTACAATACACTGTATTGCTGGGAACAGACGCATGTGCTATTTGCACTGTGTATGGAAATGGGAGCGCAATAGTGACTTTCCTTACAGGAAAACAACTCTTGCTCGTAGGACCAGAAACTGCATGTGATTCCACTCCATTTAGGACTGGGAAACAAACGAAAGCTTGCCTTACAAGAAACACAATCTGCTTTAGAGAAAAGAGCACTCTTCTACTCTACTGTGTTTCCTATGGGGTCCACACAGTGAGCTTGCTCAGAACAAAAGAACTGTGCTTCCTACACACACGGACCCTATCTAGTTCAACTCTGCTTAGGAAACTGACAAGAACAGTATCTCCTATTCAGTCAAATACACTGTACTTGATGGGAAAAGACGCGAGTGCTATTTGTCCTGTGTAAACAATGGGAGCGCAATAGTGACTTTCCTTACCAGAAAACAACTCTTGTTCGTTGGACCAGAAGCTGCATGTGATTCAACTCCATTTAGGACTGGGAAACAAACACGAGCTCGCCTTACAAGAAACACCCTCTGCTTTAGAGAAAAGAGCAGTCTTCTACTCTACTTTTTTTCCTGTGGGGTCAAAACAGTGAGCTTGCTCAGAACAAAAGAACTGTGCTTCCTACACACACGGACCATATGTAGTTCAACTCTGCTTAGTTAACTGACAAGAACAGTATCTCCTATTCAGTCAAATACACTGTACTTGATGGGAAAAGACGCGAGTGCTATTTGTCCTGTGTAAACAATGGGAGCGCAATAGTGACTTTCCTTACCAGAAAACAACTCTTGTTCGTAGGACCAGAAACTGCATGTGATTCAAGTTCAATTAGGATTAGGAAACAAACGCTAGCTCGCCTTACAAAGAACACACTCTGCTTTTGTGAAAAGAGCACTCTTCTACTCTACTGTGTTTCCTATAGGGCCAGAACAGTGAGCTTGCTCAGAACAAAACAACTGTGCTTCCTACACACACTGGCCATATCTATTTCAACTCTGCTTAGGAAACTGACAAGAACAGTAGATCCTATTCAGTCCAATACACTGTACTTGCTGGGAACATACACCAGTGCTATTTGCATTGTGTACGGCAATTGGAGCACAATTGTGACTCGTCTTACCAGAAAACAACTCTTGCTCATAGGACAAAAAACTGCATGTGACTCAACTCCACTTAGGACTGGGAAACAAACTCTAGCTCGCTTTACAAGAAACACACTCTGCTTTTGAGAAAAGAGCACTCTTCTACTCTACTGTTTTTCCTATAATGCCAGAACAGTGAGCTTGCTCAGAAAAAAAGAACTGTGCTTCCTACACACACGGGCCATATCTAGTTCAACTATGCTTAGGAAACTGACAATAACAGTAGCTCCTATTCAGTCCAATACACTGTATTGTTGGGAACAGATGCAAGTGCTATTTGCACTGTGTATGGCAATGGGAGCACAATAGTGACTTTCCTTACCAGAAAACAACTCTTGTTCGTAGGACCAGAAACTGCATGTGATTCAACTCCATTTAGGACTAGGAAACAAACGCTAGCTCGCCTTACAAGAAACAAACTCTTCTTTAGAGAAAAGAGCACTCATCTACTCTACTCTGTTTCCTATAGGGCCAGAACAGTGAGCTTGCTCAGAACATAAGAACTGTGCTTCCTACACACACGGCCATATCTAGTTCAACTCTGATTCGGAAACTGACAAGAACAGTAGTTCCTCTTCAGTCCGATACAGTGTACTTGCTGGGAACAGACGCGAGTGCTATTTGCCCTGTGTATGGCAATGGGAGCGCAATAGTGACTTTCCTTACCAGAAAACAACTCTTGCTCGTTGGACCAGAAACTGTATGTGATTCAACTCTATTTAGGACTGGGAAACAAACGCTAGCTCGCCTTACAAGAAACACACTCTGCTTTTGAGAAAAGAGCACTCTTCTACTCTACTGTGTTTTCTATGGGGTCCGAACAGTGAGCTTGCTCAGAACAAAAAAACTGTGCTTCCTACACACACGGGACATATCTAGATCAACTCTGCTTCGGAACCTGACAAGAACAGTAGATCCTCTTCAGTCCAATACACTGTACTTGCTGGGAACAGAAGCCAGTGCTATTTGTCCTGTGTATGGCAATGGCAGCGCAATAGTGACTCTTCTTACCATAAAACAACTCTTGCTCGTAGGACCAGAAACTGCATGTGATTCAACTCCATTTAGGACTGGGAAACAAAGGCTAGCTCGCCTTACTAGAAACACACTCTGCTTTAGAGAAAAGAGCACTCTTATACTCTACTGTGTTTCCTATAGGGCCAGAACAGTGAGCTTGCTCAGAACTTAAGAACTGTGCTTCCTACACACACGGGCCATATCTAGTTCAACTCTGCTTAGGAAACTGACAAGAACAGTAGCTCCTATTCAGTCCAATACACTGTACTTGCTGGAAAAAGACGCGAGTGCTATTTGCACTGTATATGGCAATGGGAGCGCAATAGTGACTTTCCTTACCAGAAAAAAACACTTGCTCGTAGGACCAGAAACTGCATGTGATTCCACTCCATTTAGGACTGGGAAACAAACGCTAGCTTGCGTTATAAGAAACACACTCTGCTTTTGAGAAAAGAACACTCTTCTACTCTACTGTGTTTCCTATAGGGCCAGAACAGTGAGCTTGCTCAGAACATAATAACTGTGCTTCCTACACACACGGGCCATATCTAGTTCAACTCTGCTTAGGAAACTGACAAGAACAGTAGCTCCTCTTCAGTCCAATACACTGTACTTGCTGGGAAGAGACGCCAGTGCTATTTTCACTGTGTACGGCAATTGGAGCACAATAGTGACTCGTCTTACCAGAAAACAACTCTTGCTCATAGGACAAAAAACTGCATGTGACTCAACTCCACTTAGGACTGGGAAACAAACTCTAGCTTGCTTTACAAGAAACACACTCTGCTTTTGAGATAAGAGCACTCTTCTACTCTACTGTGTTTTCTATGGGGTCCGAACAGGGAGCTTGCTCAGAACATAAGAACTGTGCTTCCTACACACACGGGCCATATCTAGTTCAACTCTGCTTAGGAAACTGACAAGACCAGTAGCTCCTCTTCAGTCCGATACACTGTACATGCTGGGAACAGAGGCGAGTGCTATTTGCACTTTGTATGGCATTTGGAGCGCAATAGTGACTTTCCTTACCAGAAAAAAACTCTTGCTCGTAGGACCAGAAACTGCATGTTATTCAACTCCATTTAGGACTGGGAAACAAACGATAGCTCGTCTTACAAGAAACACACTCTACTTTTGAGAAAAGAGCACTCTTCTACTCTACTGTGTTTCCTATGGGGTCCGAACAGTGAGCTTGCTCAGAACAAAAGAACTGTGCTTCCTACACACATGGCCATATCTAGTTCAATTCTGCTTAGGAACCTGACAAGAACTGTAGATCCTCTTCAGTCCAGTACACTGTACTTGCTGCGAACAGACGCCAGTGCTATTTGTCCTGTGTATGGCAATGGCAGCGCAATAGTGTCTATTCTTACCATAAAACAACTCTTGCTCATAGGACCAAAACCTGCATGTGACTCAAATCCATTTAGGACTGGGAAACTAACGCTAGCTCGCCTTCCAAGAAACACACTCTGCTTTAGAGAAAAGAGCACTTTTCTACTCTACTGTGTTTCCTATGGGGTCCAAACAGTGAGCTTGCTCAGAACATAAGAACTGTGCTTCCTACACACACGGGCCATATCTAGTTCAACTCTGCTTAGGAAACTGACAAGAACAGTAGCTCTTGTTTAGTCCGATACACTGTTCTTGTTGGGAACAGATGCGAGTGCTCTTTGCACTGTGTATGGCAATGGGAGCGCAACAGTGACTTTCCTTACCAGAAAACAACTCTTGCTCGTAGGACCAGAAACTGCATGTGATTCAACTCCATTTAGGACTGGGAAACAAACGCTAGCTCGCCTTATGAGAAACACACTCTGCTTTTGAGAAAAGAGCACACTTCTACTCTACTGTGTTTCCTATGGGGTCCGAACAGTGAGCTTGCTCAGAACAAAAGAAATGTGCTTCCTACCCACACGGCCATATCTAGTTCAATTCTGCTTTAGAACCTGACAAGAACAGTAGATCCTCTTCAGTCCAATACACTGTACTTGCTGGGAACAGACGCCAGTGCTATTTGTCCTGTGTATGGCAATGGCAGCGCAATAGTGACTCATCTTACCAGAAAAAACTCTTACTCGTAGGACCAGAAACTACATGTGATTCAACTCCATTAAGGACTGGGAAACAAAGGCTAGCTTGCCTTACTAGAAACACACACTTATTTAGAGAAAAGAGCACACTTCTACTCTACTGTGTTTCCTATAGGGCCAGAACAGTGAGCTTGCTCAGAACAAAGGAACTGTGCTTCCTACACACGGGCCATATCTAGTTCAACTCGGCTTAGGAAACTGACAAGAACAGTAGCTCCTCTTCAGTCCAATGCACTGTACTTGAGGGAACAGACGCGAGTGCTATTTGCACTGTGTATGGCATTTGGAGCGCAATAGTGACTCTTCTTACCAGAAGACAACTCTTGCTCGTAGGACCAAAAACTGCCTGTTACTCAACTCCATCTAGGACTGGGAAACAAACGCGAGCTCGCCTTACAAGAAACACACTCTGCTTTAGAGAAAAGAGCATTCTTCTATTCTACTGTGTTTCCTTTAGGGCCAGAACAGTGAGCTTGCTCAGAACATAATAACTGTGCTTCCTACACACACGGGCCATATCTAGTTCAACTCTGCTTAGGAAACTGACAAGAACAGTAGCTCCTCTTCAGTCCGATACACTGTACTTGCTGAGAACAGACGTGAGTGCTATTTGCACTGTGTATGGCAATTGGAGCACAATAGTGACTCGTCTTACCAGAAAACACTCTTGCTCATAGGACAAAAAACTGCATGTGACTCAACTCCATTGAGGACTGGGAAACAAACTCTAGGTCGCCTTACAAGAAACACACTCTGCTTTTGAGAAAAGAGCACTCTTCTGCTCTACTGTGTTTCCTATAGGGCCAGAACAGTGACCTTGCTCAGAACATAATAACTGAACTTCCTACACACACGGGCCATATCTAGTTCAACTCTGCTTAGGAACCTGACAAGAACAGTAGATCCTCTTCAGTCCAATACACTGTAATTGCTGGAAACACACGCGAGTGCTATTTGCACTGTGTATGGCAATGAGAGCGCAATAGTGACTTTCCTTACCAGAAAACAACTCTTGCTCGAAGGACCACAAAATGCATGTGATTCAACGCCATTTAGGACTGGGAAACAAATGCTAGCTCGCCTTACAAGAAACACACTCTGCTTTTAAGAAAAGAGCACTCTTCTACTCTACGGTGTTTCCTATGGGGTCCAAACAGTGAGCTTGCTCAGAACAAAAGAACTGTGCTTCCTACACACACGGGCCATATCTAGTTCAACTCTGCTTAGGCAACTGACAAGAACAGTAGCTCCTCTTCAGTCCGATACACTGTACTTACTGGGAGAGACGCGAGTGCTATTTGCACTGAATATGGCAATGGGAGCGCAATAGTGACTTTCCTTACCAGAAAACAACTCTTGCTCGTAGGACCAGAAACTGCATGTGATTCCACTCCATTTAGGACTGGGAAACAAACGCTAGCTTACGTTATAAGAAACACACTCTGCTTTTGAGAAAAGAACACTCTTCTACTCTACTGTGTTTCCTATAGGGCCAGAACAGTGAGCTTGCTCAGAACATAATAACTGTCCTTCCTACACACACGGGCCATATCTAATTCAACTCTGCTTAGGAAACTGACAAGAACAGTAGCTCCTCTTCAGTCCAATACACTGTACATGCTGGGAAGAGACGCCAGTGCTATTTTCATTGTGTAAGGCAATTGGAGCACAACAGTGACTCGTCTTACTAGAAAACAACTCTTGCTCATAGGACAAAAAACTGCATGTGACTCAACTCCACTTAGGACTGGGAAACAAATGCTAGCTCGCCTTACAAGAAACACACTCTGCTTTTGAGAAAAGAGCACTCATCTACTCTACTGTGTTTCCTATAGGGCCAGAACAGTGAGCTTGCTCAGAACATAAGAACTGTCCTTCCTACACACACGGGCCATATCTAGATCAACTCTGCTTAGGAAACTGACAAGAACAGTAGCTCCTCTTCAGTCCGATACACTGTACTTGCTGGGAACAGAGGCGAGTGCTATTTGCACTTTGTATGGCAATGGGAGCGCAATAGTGACTTTCTTTACCAGAAAAAAACTCTTGCTCGTAGGACCAGAAACTGCATGTGATTCAACTCCATTTAGGACTGGGAAACAAACGCTAGCTCGTCTTACAAGAAACACACTCTGCTTTTGAGAAAAGAGCACTCTTCTACTCTACTGTGTTTTCTATGGGGTCCGAACAGTGAGCTTGCTCAGAACAAAAGAACTGTGCTTCCTACACACACGGCCATATCTAGTTCAATTCTGCTTAGGAACCTGACAAGAACAGAAGATCCTCTTCAGTCCAATACACTGTACTTGCTGGGAACAGACGCCAGTGCTATTTGTCCTGTGTATGGCAATGGCAGCGCAATAGTGACTCATCTTACCATAAAACAACTCTTGCTCGTAGGACCAGAAACTGCATGTGATTCAACTCCATTTAGGACTGGGAAACAAAGGCTAGCTCGCCTTACTAGAAACACACTCTTCTTTAGAGAAAAGAGCACTCTTCTACTCTACTGTGTTTCCTATAGGACCAGAACAGTGAGCTTGCTCAGAACAAAAGAACTGTGCTTCCTACACACAGGCCATATCTAGTTCAACTCTGCTTAGGAAACTGACAAGAACAGTAGCTCCTCTTCAGTCCAATACACTGTACTTGAGGGAAAAGACGCGAGTGCTATTTGCACTGTGTATGGCATTTGGAGCGCAATAGTGACTCTTCTTACCAGAAGACAACTCTTGCTCGTAGGACCAAAAACTGCCTGTTACTCAACTCCATTTAGGACTGGGAAACAAACGCGAGCTCGCCTTACAAGAAACACACTCAGCTTTAGAGAAAAGAGCATTCTTCTATTCTATTGTGTTTCCTTTAGGGCCAGAACAGTGAGCTTGCTCAGAACATAATAACTGTGCTTCCTACACACACGGGCCATATCTAGTTCAACTCTGCTTAGGAAAATGACAAGAACAGTAGCTCCTCTTCAGTCCGATACACTGTACTTGCTGAGAACAGACGTGAGTGCTATTTGCACTGTGTATGTCAATTGGAGCACAATAGTGACTCGTCTTACCAGAAAACAACTCTTGCTCATAGGACAAAAAACTGCATGTGACTCAACTCCATTGAGGACTGGCAAACAAATGCTAGCTCGCCTTACAAGAAACACACTCTTCTTTTGAGAAAAGAGCACTCTTCTACTCTACGGTGTTTCCTATGGGGTCCAAACAGTGAGCTTGCTCAGAACAAAAGAACTGTGCTTCCTACACACACGGACCATATCTAGTTCAACTCTGCTTAGGAAACTGACACGAACAGTAGCTCCTCTTCAGAACAATACACTGTACTTGCTGGGAACAGACGCGAGTGTCATTTGCACTGTGTATGGCAATTGGAGCACAATAGTGATTCTTCTTACCAGAAAACAACTCTTGCTCCTAGGACGAAAAACTGCATGTGACTCAACTCCATTTAGGACAGGGAAACAAACTCGAGCTCGCCTTACAAGAAACACACTCTGCTTTAGAGAAAAGAGCACTCTTCTACTCTACTGTGTTTCCTATGGGGCCAGAGCAGTGAGCTTGCTCAGATCATAATAACTGTGCTTCCTACACACACGGGCCATATCTAGTTCAACTCTGCTTAGTAAACAGACAAGAACAGTAGCTCCTATTCAGTCCAATACACTGTACTTGCTGGGAAAAGACGCGAGTGCTCTTTGCACAGTGTATGGCAATGGGAGCGCAACAGTGACTTTCCTTACCAGAAAACAACTCTTGCTTGTAGGACCAGAAGCTGCATGTGATTCAACTCCATTTAGGACTGGGAAACAAACGTTAGCTCACCTTATAAGAAACACACTCTGCTTTTGAGAAAAGCGCACTCTTCTACTCTACTGTGTTTCCTATGGTGTCCGAACAGTGAGCTTGCTCAGAACAAAAGAAATGTGCTTCCTACACACACGGCCATATCTAGTTCAATTCTGCTTAGGAACCTGACAAGAACAGTAGATCCTCTTCAGTCCAATACACTGTACTTGCTGGGAACAGACGCCAGTGCTATTTGTCCTGTGTATGGCAATGGCAGCGCAATAGTGACTCATCTTACCATAAAACAACTCTTGCTCGTAGGACCAGAAACTGCATGTGATTTAACTCCATTTAGGACTGGGAAACAAAGGCTAGCTCGCCTTACTAGAAACACACTCTTCTTTAGAGAAAAGAGCACTCTTCTACTCTACTGTGTTTCCTATAAGGCCAGAACAGTGAGCTTGCTCAGAACAAAAGAACTGTGCTTCCTACACACGGGCCATATCTAGTTCAACTCTGCTTAGGAAACTGACAAGAACAGTAGCTCCTCTTCAGTCCAATACACTGTACTTGAGGGAACAGACGCGAGTGCTATTTGCACTGTATGGCATTTGGAGCGCAATAGTGACTCTTCTTACCAGAAGACAACTCTTGCTCGTAGGAACAAAAACTGCCTGTTACTCAACTCCATTTAGGACTGGGAAACAAACGCGAGCTCGCCTTACAAGAAACACACTCTGCTTTAGAGAAAAGAGCACTCTTCTATTCTATTGTGTTTCCTTTAGGGCCAGAACAGTGAGCTTGCTCAGAACATAATAACTGTGCTTCCTACACACACGGGCCATATCTAGTTCAACTCTGCTTAGGAAACTGACAAGAACAGTAGCTCCTCTTCAGTCCGATACACTGTACTTGCTGAGAACAGATGTGAGTGCTATTTGCACTGTGTATGGCAGTTGGAGCACAATAGTGACTCGTCTTACCAGAAAACAACTCTTGCTCATAGGACAAAAAACTGCATGTGACTCAACTCTATTGAGGAATGGGAAACAAACTCTAGCTCGCCTTACAAGAAACACACTCTGCTTTTGAGAAAAGAGCACTCTTCTACTCTACTGTGTTTCCTATGGGGTCCGAACAGTGAGCTTGCTCAGAACAAAAGAACTGTGCTTCCTACGCACACGGCCATATCTTGTTCAATTCTGCTTAGGAACCTGACAAGAACAGTAGATCCTCTTCAGTCCAATACACTGTACTTGCTGGGAACAGACGCCAGTGCTATTTGTCCTGTGTATGGCAATGGCAGCGCAATAGTGACTATTTTTACCAGAAAACAACTCTTGCTCGTAGGACCAGAAACTGCATGTGATTCCACTCCATTTTAAGACTGGGAAACAAACGCTAGCTCGCATTACAAGAAACACACTCTGCTTTAGAAAAAAGAGCACTCTTCTACTCTACTGTGTTTCCTATGGGGTCCAAACAGTGATCTTGCTCAGAAGAAAAGAAGTGTGCTTCCTACACACACGGACCATATGTAGTTCAACTCTGCTTAGGAAACTGACAAGAACAGTAGCTCCTATTCATTCCAATACACTGTACTTGCTGGGAAAATCGGCGAGTGCTATTTGCCCTGTGTATGGCAATGGGAGCGCAATAGTGACTTTCCTTACCAGAAAACAACTCTTGTTCATAGGACCAGAAACTGCATGTGATTCAACTCGATTTAAGCCTAGGAAACAAACGCTAGCTCGCCTTACAAGGAACACACTCTGCTTTTGAGAAAAGAGCACTCTTCTGCTATACTGTGTTTCCTATAGGGCCAGAACAGTGAGCTTGCTCAGAACATAATAACTGAGCTTCCTACACACACGGGCCATATCTAGTTCAACTCTGCTTAGGAACCTGAAAAGAACAGTAGATCCTCTTCAGTCCAATACACTGTACTTGCTGCGAACAGACGCCAGTGCTATTTGTCCTGTGTATGGCAATGGCAGCACAATAGTGACTATTCTTACCATAAAACAACTCTTGCTCGTAGGACAAAATACTGCATGTGATTCCACTCCATTTAGGACTGGGAAACAAACGCTAGCTCACCTTACAAGAAACACACTCTGCTTTAGAGAAAAGAGCACTCTTCTACTCTACTGTGTTTCCTATGGGGTCCAAACAGTGAGCTTGCTCAGAACAAAAGAACTGTGTTTCCTACACACAGGGACCATGTGAAGTTCAACTCTGCTTAGGAAACTGACAAGAACAGTAGCTCCTATTCAGTCCAATACACTGTACTTTCTGGGAGAAGCCTCGAGTGCTATTTGCCCTGTGTATGGCAATGGGAGCACAATGGTGACTTTCTTTACCAGAAAACAACTCTTGTTCGTAGGACCAGAAACTGCATGTGATTCAACTCCATTTAGGACTAGGAAACAAACGCTAGTTCGCATTACAAGAAACACACTCTGCTTTAGAGAAAAGAGCTCTCTTCTACTCTACTGTGTTTCCTATGGGGTCCAAACAGTGAGCTTGCTCAGAACATCAGAACTGTGCTTCCTACACACACGGGCCTTATCTAGTTCACCTCTGCTTAGGAAACTGACAAGAACAGTAGCTCCTATTTAGTCCAATACACTGTACTTGAGGGAAAAGAGGCGAGTGCTATTTGCACTGTGTATGGCATTTGGAGCACAATAGTGACTCTTCTTACCAGAAAACAACTCTTGCTCGTAGGACCAAAAACTGCCTGTTACTCAACTCCATTTAAGACTGGGAAACAAACGCGAGCTCGCCTTACAAGAAACACACTCTGCTTAAGAGAAAAGAGCACTCTTCTACTCTATTGTGTTTCCTATAGGGCCAGAAGAGTGAGTTTGCTCAGAACATAATAACTGTGCTTCCTATACACACGGGCCATATCTAGTTCAACTCTGCTTAGGAAACTGACAAGAACAGTAGCTCCTCTTCAGTCCCATACACTGTACTTGCTGGGAACAGACGCCAGTGCTATTTGCACTGTGTATGGCAATTGGAGCACATTATTGACTCGTCTTACCAGAAAACAACTCTTGCTCATAGGACAAAAAACTGCATGTGACTCAACTCCATTTAGGACTGGGAAACAAACTCTAGCTTGCTTTACAAGAAACACACTCTGCTTTTGAGAAAAGAGGACTCTTCTAATCTACTGTGTTTCCTATAGGACCAGTACAGTGAGCTTGCTAAGAAAAAAAGAACTGTGCTTCCTACACACACGGGCCATATCTAGTTCAACTCTTCTTAGGAAACTGACAAGAACAGTAGCTCCTCTTCAGTCCGATACACTGTACTTGCTGGGAACAGACGCGAGTGCTATTTGCACTGGGTATGTCAATGGGAGCACAATAGTGACTTTCCTTACCAGAAAACAACTCTTGCTCGTAGGACCAGAAACTGCATGTGATTCCACTCCATTTAGTAATGGGAAACAAACGCTAGCTCGCCTTAAAAGAAACACACTCTTCTTTTGAGAAATAAACACTCTTCCACTCTACTGTGATTCCTATGGGGTCCGAACAGTGAGCTTGCTCAGAACAAAAAATCTGTGCTTCCTACACACACGGCCATATCTAGTTCAAGTCTGCTTAGGAACCTGACAAGAACAGTAGATCCTCTTCCATCCAATACACTGTAATTGCTGCTAACAGACGCCAGTGCTATTTGTCCTGTGTATGGCAATGGCAGCGCAATAGTGACTCTTCTTACCAGAAAACAACTCTTGCTCGTAGGACCAGAAACTGCATGGGATTCAACTCCATTTAGGACTGCGAAACAAATGCCAGCTCGCCTTACAAGAAACAAACTCTGCTTTAGAGAAAAAAGCACTCATCTACTCTACTGTGTTTCCTATGGGGTCAAACAGTGAGCTTGCAAAGAACAAAAGAACTGTGCTTCCTACAAACACGGATCATATCTAGTTCAACTCTGCTTAGGAAACTGACAAGAACAGTAGCTCCTCTTCAGTCTGATACACTGTACTTGCTGGGAACAGACGCGAGTGCTATTTGCACTGTGTATGGAAATGGGAGAGCAATAGTGACTTTCCTTACCAGAAAACAACTCTTGCTTGTAGGACCACAATCTGCATGTTATTCAACTTCATTTAGGACTGGGAAACAAACGCTAGCTCGCCTTAAAAAAACACACTCTGCTTTGGAGAAAAGAGCACTCTTCTACTCTACTGTTTATCCTATCGGGTCCAAACAGTGAGCTTGCTCAGAACAAAAGAACTGTGCTTCCTACACACACGGATCATATCTAGTTCAATTCTGCTTAGGAACCTGACAAGAACAGTAGATCCTCTTCAGTCCAATACACTTTACGTGCGGGTAACAGACGCGAGTGCTATTTGCACTGTGTATGGCAATTGGAGCACAATAGTGACTCGTCTTACCAGAAAACAACTCTTGCTCGTAGGACAAAAAACTGCATGTGACTCAACTCCATTTAGGACTGGGAAACAAACGTGAGCTCACCTTACAAGAAAAACACTCTGCTTTTGAGAAAAGAGCACTCTTCTACTCTGCTGTGTTTCCTATGGGGTCCGAACTGTGAGCTTGCTCAGAACAAAAGAACTGTGCTTCCTACACACACGGGCCATATCTCGTTCAACTCTGCTTAGGAAACTGACAAGAACAGTAGCTCCTCTTCAGTCCAATACACTGTACTTGCTGGGAACAGACGCGAGTGCTATTTGCACTGTGTATGGCAATGGGAGCGCAATAGTGACTTTCCTTACCAGAAAACAACTCTTGCTCGTAGGACCAGAAACTGTATGTGATTCAACTCCATTTAGGACTGGGAAACAAATGCTAGCTCGCCTTACAAGAAACACAATCTGCTTTAGAGAAAAGAGCACTCTTCTACTCTACTGTGTTTCCTATGAGGTCCGAACAGTGAGCTTGCTCAGCACAAAAGAACTGTACTTTCTACACACACCGCCATACCTAGTTCAATTCTGCTTAGGAACCTGACAAGAACATTAGATACTCTTCAGTCCAATACACTGTACTGCTGGGAACAGACAACAGTGCTATTTGTCCTGTGTATGGCAATGGCAGCGCAATAGTGACTCTTCTTACCAGAAAACAACTCTTGCTCATAGGACCAGAAACTTCATGGGATTCAACTCCATTTAGGACTGGGAAACAAACACTAGTTCGCCTTACAAGAAACACACTCTGCTTTTGATAAAAGAGCACTCTTCTACTCTACTGTGTTTCCTATGGGGTCCAAACAGTGAGCTTGCTCAGAACAAAACAACTGTGCTTCCTACACACACGGACAATATGTAGTTCAACTCTGCTTAGGAACCAGACAAGAACAGTAGCTCCTCTTCAGTCCAAATCACTGTACTTGCTTGGAACAGACGCGAATGGTATTTGCACTGTGTATGGCAATTGGAGCACAATAGTGACTCGTCTTACCAGAAAACAACTCTTGCTCGTAGGACAAAAAACTGCATGTGACTCAACTCTATTTAGGACTGGGAAACAAACTCGAGCTCGCCTTACAAGAAACACACTCTGCTTTTGAGAAAAGAGCACTCGTCTACTCTACTGTGTTTCGTGTAGGGCCAGAACAGTGAGCTTGCTCAGAACAAAAGAACTGTGCTTCCTACACACACAGCCATATCTAGTTCAATTCTGATTAGGAACCTGATAAGAACAGTAGATCCTCTTCAGTCCAATACACTGTACTTGCTGGGAACAGACGCCAGTGCTATTTTTCCAGTGTATCGCAATGGCAGCGCAATAGTGACTATTCTTACCATAAAACAACTCTTGCCCGTAGGACCAGAAACTGCATGTGATTCAACTCCATTTATGACTGGGAAACAAACACTAGCTCGCCTTACAAGAAACACACTCTGCTTTAGAGAAAAGAGCACTTTTCTATTCTACTGTGTTTCCTATAGGGCCAGAACAGAGTGCTTGCTCAGAACAAAAGAACTGTGCTTCCTACACACACGGGCCATATCTAGTTCAACTCTGCTTAGGAAACTGACAAGAACAGTAGCTCCTCTTCAGTCCAATACACTGTACTTTCTGGGAACAGACACGAGTGCTATTTGCACTGTGTATGGCAATGGGAGCGCAATAGTGACTTTCCTTACCAGAAAACAACTCTTGCTCATAGGACCAGAAACTGTATGTGATTCAACTCCATTTAGGACTGGGAAACAAATGCTAGCTCGCCTTACAAGAAACACAATCTGCTTTAGAGAAAAGAGCACTCTTCTACTCTACTGTGTTTCCTATGGGGTCCGAACAGTGAGCTTGCTCAGAACAAAAAAACTGTGCTTCCTACACACACGGCCGTATCTAGTTCACTTCTGCTTATAAACCTGACTAGAACAGTAGATCCTCTTCAGTCCAATACACTGTACGTGCTGGGGACAGACGCCAGTGCTATTTGTCCTGTGTATGGCAATGGCAGCGCAATAGTGACTCTTCTTACCATAAAACAACTCTTGCTCGTAGGACCAGAAACTGCATGTGATTCAACTCCATTTAGGAGCTAGCTCGCCTTCCAAGAAACACACTCTGCTTTTGAGAAAAGAGCACTCTTCTACTCTACTGTGTTTCCTATGGGGTCCAAACAGTGAGCTTGCTCAGAACAAAAGAACTGTGCTTCCTACACACACGGACCATATCTAGTTCAACTCTGCTGAGGAAACTGACAAGAACAGTTGCTCCTAATCAGTCCAATACACTGTACTTGAAGGGAACAGACACGAGTACTATTTGCACTGTATATGGCATTTAGAGCGCAAGAGTTTCTCTTCTTACCAGAAAACAACTCTTGCTCGTAGGACCAAAAACTGCATGTGACTCAACTCCATTTAGGACTGGGAAACAAATGCTAGTTCGCTTTACAAGAAACACACTCTGCTTTTGAGAAAAGAGCACTCTTCTACTCTACTGTGTTTCCTTTAGGGCCAGAACAGTGAGCTTGCAGAGAACAAAAGAACTGTGCTTCCTACACACACGGACCATATCTAGTTCAACTCTGCTTAGGAAACTGACAATAACAGTAGCTCCTATTCAGTCCAATACACTGTACTTGCTGGGAACAGACGCCAGTGCTATTTGCACTGTGTATGGCAATTGGAGCACATTAGTGACTTCCTTACCAGAAAACAACTCTTGCTTGTAGGACCAGAAACTGCATGTGATTCAACTCCATTTAGGACTGGGAAACAAACGCTAGCTCGCCTTACAAGAAACACACTCTGCTTTAGAGAAAAGAGCACTGTTCTACACTACTGTGTTTCCTATAGGGCCAGAACAGAGTGCTTGCTCAGAACAAAAGAACTGTGCTTCCTACACACACGGGCCATATCTAGTTCAACTCTGCTTAGGAAACTGACAAGAACAGTAGCTCCTCTTCAGTCCAATACACTGTACTTGCTGGGAACAGACACGAGTGCTATTTGCACTGTGTATGGCAATGGGAGCGCAATAGTGACTTTCCTTACCAGAAAACAACTCTTGCTCGTAGGACCAGAAACTGTATGTGATTCAACTCCATTTAGGACTGGGAAACAAATGCTAGCTCGCCTTACAAGAAACACAATCTGCTTTAGAGAAAAGAGCACTCTTCTACTCTACTGTGTTTCCTATGGGGTCCGAACAGTGAGCTTGCTCAGAACAAAAAAACTGTGCTTCCTACACACACAGCCGTATCTAGTTCACTTCTGCTTATAAACCTGACAAGAACAGTAGATCCTCTTCAGTCCAATACACTGTACTTGCTGGGAACAGACGCCAGTGCTATTTGTCCTGTGTATGGCAATGGCAGCACAATAGTGACTCTTCTTACCATAAAACAACTCTTGCTCGTAGGACCAGAAACTGCATGTGATTCAACTCCATTTAGGACTGGGAAACAAACGCTAGCTCGCCTTACAAGAAACACACTCTGCTCTTGAGAAAAGAGCACTTTTCTACTCTACTGTGTTTCTTATAGGGCCAGAACAGAGTGCTTGCTCAGAACAAAAGAACTGTGCTTCCTACACATACGGGCCATATCTAGTTCAACTCTGCTTAGGAAACTGACAAGAACAGTAGCTCCTCTTCAGTCCAATACACTGTACTGGCTAGGAACAGACACGAGTGCTATTTGCACTGTGTATGGCAATGGGAGCGCAATAGTGACTTTCCTTACCAGAAAACAACTCTTGCTCGTAGGACCAGAAACTGTATGTGATTCAACTCCATTTAGGACTGGGAAACAAATGCTAGCTCGCCTTACAAGAAACACAATCTGCTTTAGAGAAAAGAGCACTCTTCTACTCTACTGTGTTTCCTATGGGGTCCGAACAGTGAGCTTGCTCAGAACAAAAAAACTGTGCTTCCTACACACACGGCCGTATCTAGTTCACTTCTGCTTATAAACCTGACAAGAACAGTAGATCCTCTTCAGTCCAATACACTGTACTTGCTGGGAACAGACGCCAATGCTATTTGTCCTGTGTATGGCAATGGCAGCGCAATAGTGACTCTTCTTACCATAAAACAACTCTTGCTCGTAGGACCAGAAACTGCATGTGATTCAACTCCATTTAGGACTGGGAAACAAACACTAGCTCGCCTTACAAGAAACACACTCTGCTTTTGAGAAAAGAGCACTCTTCTACTCTACTGTGTTTCCTATGGGGTCCAAACAGTGAGTTTGCTCAGAACAAAAAACTGTGCATCCTACACACAGACCATATCTAGTTCAACTCTGCTTAGGAAACTGACAAGAACAGTAGCTCCTCTTCATTCCAATACACTGTATTTGCGGGGAACAGACACGAGTGCTATTTGCACTGTGTATGGCTATTGGAGCACAATAGTGACTTCCTTACCAGAAAACAACTCTTGCTCGTAGGACCAGAAACTGCATGTGATTCAACTCCATTTAGGACTGGGAAACAAACGCTAGCTCGCCTTACAAGAAACACACTCTGCTTTTGAGAAAAGAGCACTCTTCTACTGTACTGTGTTTCCTATGGGGTCCAAACAGTGAGCTTGCTCAGAACAAAAGAACTGTGCTTCCTACACACACAGACCATATCTTGTTCAACTCTGCTGAGGAAACTGACAAGAACAGTTGCTCCTAATCAGTCCAATACACTGTACTTGAAGGGAACAGACGCGAGTACTATTTGCACTGTGTATGGCATTTGGAGCGCAAGAGTTACTCTTCTTACCAGAAAACAACTCTTGCTCGTAGGACCAAAAACTGCATGTGACTCAACTCCATTTAGGACTGGGAAACAAACGCGAGCTCACCTTACAAGAAAAACACTCTGCTTTAGAGAAAAGAGCACTCTTCTACTCTACTGTGTTTCCTATGGGGTCCAAACAGTGAGCTTGCTCAGAACAAAACAACTGTGCTTCCTACACACACGGGCCATATCTCATTCAACTCTGCTGAGGAAACTGACAAGAACAGTAGCTCCTCTTCAGTCCAATACACTGTACTTGCTGGGAACAGACGCGAGTGCTATTTGCACTGTGTATGGCAATGGGAACGCAATAGTGACTTCCTTACCAGTAAACAACTCTTGCTGGTAGGACTAGAAACTGCATGTGATTCAACTCCATTTAGGACTGGGAAACAAATGCTAGCTCGCTTTACAAGAAACACACTCTGCTTTTGAGAAAAGAGCACTCT
Source organism: Peromyscus eremicus (assembly GCF_949786415.1). Taxonomy (NCBI): domain Eukaryota; kingdom Metazoa; phylum Chordata; class Mammalia; order Rodentia; family Cricetidae; genus Peromyscus; species Peromyscus eremicus. The sequence goes on from NW_026735074.1 coordinate 165,735, forward strand.
TCTACTCTACTGTGTTTCCTATAGGGCCAGAACAGTGAGCTTGCTGAGAACAAAGAACTGTGCTTCCTACACACACGGACCATATCTAGTTCAACTCTGCTTAGGAAACTGACAATAACAGTAGCTCCTATTCAGTCCAATACACTGTACTTGCTGGGAACAGACGCGAGTGCTATTTGCACTGTGTATGGCAATTGGAGCGCAATAGTGACTCTTCTTACCAGAAAACAACTCTTGCTCGTAGGACCAGAAACTGCATGTGATTCAACTCCATTTAGGACTGGGAAACAAACGCTAGCTCGCCTTACAAGAAACGCACTCTGCTTTTGAGAAAAGAGCACGCTTCTACTCTACTGTGTTTCCTATGGGGTCCGAACAGTGAGCTTGCTCAGAACAAAACAACTGTGCTTCCTACACACACGGACCATATCTAGTAAAACTCTGCTTAGGAACCTGACAAGAACAGTAGCTCCTCTTCAGTCCAATACACTGTAATTCCTGGGAACAGAAGCGAGAGCTATTTGCACAGTGTATGGCAATTTGAAAACAATAGTGACTCGTCTTACAAGAAAACAACTCTTGCTCGAAGGACCAAAAACTGCATGGGACTCAACTCCATTTAGGACTGGGAAACAAACGCTAGCTCGCCTTACAAGAAACACACTCTGCTTTAGAGAAAAGAGCACTTTTCTACTCTACTGTGTTTCCTATAGGGCCAGAACAGTGAGCTTGCTCAGAACAAAAGAACTGCGCTTCCTACACACACCGACCATATCTAGTTCAACTCTGCTTAGGAAACTGACAAGAACAGTAGCTCCTCTTCAGTCCAATACACTGTACTTGCTGGGAACAGACGCGAGTGCTATTTGCACTGTGTATGGCAATGGGAGCGCAATAGTGTCTTCCTTACCAGAAAACTACTCTTGCTCGTAGGACCAGAAACTGCATGTGATTCAATTCCATTTAGGACTGGGAAAAAAATGCTAGCTCGCTTTACAAGAAACACACTCTGCTTTTGAGAAAAGAGCACTCTTCTACTCTACTGTGTTTCCTTTAGGGCCAGAACAGTGAGCTTGCAGAGAACAAAAGAACTGTGCTTCCTACACACACGGACCATATCTAGTTCAACTCTGCTTAGGAAACTGACAATAACAGTAGCTCCTATTCAGTCCAATACACTGTACTTGCTGGGAACAGACGCCAGTGCTATTTGCACTGTGTATGGCAATTGGAGCACAATAGTGAATTCCTTACCAGAAAACAACTCTTGCTCGTAGGACCAGAAACTGCATGTGATTCAACTCCATTTAGGACTGGGAAACAAATGCTAGCTCGCCTTACAAGAAACACACTCTGCTTTTGAGAGAAGAGCACTGTCCTACACTACTGTGTTTCCTATAGGGCCAGAACAGTGAGCTTGCTGAGAACAAAAGAACTGTGCTTCCTGCACACACGGGCCATATCTAGTTCAACTCTGCTTAGGAACGTGACAAGAACAGTAGCTCCTCTTCAGTCCAATACACTGTACTTGCTGGTAACAGAAGTGAGTGCTATTTGCACTGTGTATGGCAATTGGAGCACAATAGTGACTCGTCTTACAAGAAAACAACTCTTGCTCCTAGGACCAAAAACTGCATGTCACTCAACTCCATTTAGGACTGGGAAACAAACGCTAGCTCGCCTTACAAGAAACACACTCTGCTTTAGACAAAAGAGCACTTTTCTACTCTACTGTGTTTCCTATAGGGCCAGAACAGTGAGCTTGCTCAGAACAAAAGAACTGTGCTTCCTACACACACTGACCATATCTATTTCAACTCTGCTTAGGAAACTGACAAGAACAGTAGCTCCTTTTCAGTCCAATACACTGTACTTGCTGGGAACAGACGCGAGTGCTATTTGTCCTGTGTATTGCAATGGCAGCACAATAGTGACTATTCTTACCATAAAACAACTCTTGCTGGTAGGACCAGAAATTGCATGTGATTCAACTCCATTTAGGACTGGGAAACAAACGCTAGCTCGCCTTACAAGAAACACACTCTGCTTTAGAGAAAAGAACACTTTTCTACTCTACTGTGTTTCCTATAGGGCCAGAACAGTGAGCTTGCTCAGAACAAAAGAACTGTGCTTTCTACACACACCGACCATATCTAGTTCAACTCTGCTTAGGAAACTGACAAGAACAGTAGCTCCTCTTCAGTCCAATACACTGTACTTGCTGAGAACAGACGCGAGTGCTATTTGTACTGTGTATGGCAAGGGCAGCGCAATAGTGACTTTTCTTACCAGAAAACAACTCCTGCTCTTAGGACCAGAAACTGCATGTGATTCAACTCCATTTAGGACTGGGAAACAAACGCTAGCTCGCCTTACGAGAAACACACTCTGCTTTTGAGAAAAGAGCACTCTTCTACTCTACTGTGTTTCCTATGGTGTCCGAACAGTGAGATTGCTCAGAACAAATGAACTGTGCTTCCAAAATACACGGCCATATCTAGTTCAATTCTGCTTAGGAACCTGACACGAACAGTAGATCCTCTTCAGTCCAATACACTGTACTTGCTGGGAACAGACGCCAGTGCTATTTGTCCTGTTTATGGCAATGGCAGCGCAATAGTGACTTCCCTTACCAGAAAACAACTCTTGCTCGTAGGAACAGAAACTGCATGGGATTCAACTCCATTTAGGACTGGGAAACAAACGCTAGCTCGCCTTACAAGAAACACACTCTGCTTTAGATGAAAGAGCACTTTTCTACTCTACTGTGTTTCCTATAGGGCCAGAACAGTGAGCTTGCTCAGAACAAAAGAACTGTGCTTCCTACACACATGGACCATATCTAGTTCAACTCTGCTTAGGAAACTGACAAGAACAGTAGCTCCTCTTCAGTTCAATTAACTGTACTTGTGGGGAACAGACGCGAGTGCTATTTGCACTGCATATGGCAATTGGAGCACAATATTGACTCGTCTTACCAGAAAACAACTCTTGCTCGTAGGACAAAAAACTGCATGTAACTCAACTCCATTTAGGACTGGGAAACAAACGCTAGCTCGCCTTACAAGAAACACACTCTGCTTTTGAGAAAAGAGCACTCTTCTACTCTACTGTGTTTCCTATGTGTTCCGAAGTGTGAGCTTGCTCATAACAAAAGAACTGTGCTTCCTACACACACGGCCATATCTAGTTCAAGTCTGCTTAGGAATCTGACAAGAACAGTAGATCCTCTTCACTCCAATACATTGTACTTGCTGGGAACAGACGCCAGTGCTATTTGTCCTGTGTATGGCAATGGCAGCGCAATAGTGACTTTCCTTACCAGAAAACAACTCTTTCTCGTAGGACCAGAAACTTCATGTGATTCAACTTCATTTAGGACTTGGAAACAAACTCTAGCACGCTTTACAAGAAACACACTCTGCTTTTGAGAAAAGAGCACTCTTCTACTCTACTGTGTTTCCTATAGGGCCAGAACAGTTAGCTTGCTCAGAAAAAAAGAACTGTGCTTCCTACCCACACGGGCCTTATCTAGTTCAACTCTGCTTAGGAAACTGACAAGAACAGTAGCTCCTCTTCAGTCTGATACCCTGTACTTGCTGGGAACAGACGCATGTGCTATTTGCACTGTGTATGGCAATGGGAGCGCAATAGTGACTTTCCTTACCAGAAAACATCTCTTGCTCGTAGGACCAGAATCTGCATGTGATTCCACTCCATTTGGACTTGGAAACAAACGCTAGCTCTCCTTACAAGAAACACACTCTGCTTTAGAGAAAAGAGCACTCTTCTACTCTACTGTGTTTCCTATGGGGTCCAAAGAGTGAGCTTGCTCAGAACAAAAGAACTGTGCTTCCTACACACGGACCATATCTAGTTCAGCTCTGCTTAGGAAACTGACTCGAACAGTAGCTCCTCTTCAGTCCAATAAATTGTACTTGCTGGGAACAGATGCCAGTGCTATTTGTCCTGTGTAGGGCAATGGCAGCGCAATATTGACTCTTCTTAACAGAAAACAACTCTTGCTCGTAGGACCAGTAACTGCATGGGATTCAACTCCATTTAGACTGGATAACAAACGCTAGCTCGCCTTACGAGAAAGACACTCTGCTTTTGAGAAAAGAGCACTCTTCTACTCTACTGAGTTTCCTATGAGGTCCAAACAGTGAGCTTGCTCAGAACAAAAGAACTGTGCTTCCTACACACACCGACCATATCTAGTTCAACTCTGCTTAGGAAAATGACAAGAACAGTAGCTATTCTTCAGTCCGATACACTGTATTTGCTGGGAACAGAAGCAAGTGCTATTTGCCCTGTGTATGGCAATGGGAGCTCAATAGTTACTTTCCTTACCAGAAAAAAACTCTTGCTCGTAGGACCAGAAACTGCATGTGATTCAACTCCATTTAGGACTGGGAAACAAACGCTAGCTCGCCTTACAAGAAACACACTCTGCTTTAGAGAAAAGAGCACTCTTCTACTCTACTGTGTTTCCTATAGGGCCAGAACAGTGAGCTTGCTCAGAACAAAAGAACTGTGCTTCCTACACACACGGGCCATATCTAGTTCAACTCTGCTTAGGAAACTGACAAGAACAGTAGCTCCTCTTCAGTCCAATACACTGTACTTGCGGGGAAGAGACGCGAGTGCTATTTGCACAGTGTATGGCTATTGGAGCACAATAGTGACTCGTCTTACCAGAAAACAACTCTTGCTCGTAGCACAAAAAACTGTATGTGATTCAACTCCAGTTAGGAATGGGAAACAAATGCTAGCTCGCCTTACAAGAAACACAATCTGCTTTAGAGAAAAGAGCACTCTTCTACTCTACTGTGTTTCCTATGGGGTCTGAACAGTGAGCTTGCTCAGAACAATAAAACTGTGGTTCCTACACACACGGCCATATCTAGTTCAATTCTGCTTATAAAGCTGACAAGAACAGTAGATCCTCTTCAGTCCAATACACTGTACTTGCTGGGAACAGACGCCAGTGCTATTTGTCCTGTGTATGGCAATGGCAGCGCAATAGTGACTCTTCTTACCAGAAAACAACTCTTGCTCGTAGACCAGAAACTGCATGTGATTCTACTCCATTTAGGACTGGGAAACCAACACTAGCTCGCCTTACAAGAAACACACTCTGCTTTTGAGAAAGAGCACGCTTCTACTCTACTGTGTTTCCTATGGGGTCCAAACAGTGAGTTTGCTCAGAACAAAAAACTGTGCTTCCTACACACAGACCATATCTAGTTCAACTCTGCTTAGGAAACTGACAAGGACAGTAGCTCCTCTTCAGTCCAATACACTGTACTTGCGGGGAACAGACACGAGTGCTATTTGCACTGTGTATGGCTATTAGAGCACAATAGTGACTTCCTTACCAGAAAACAACTCTTGCTCGTAGGACCAGAAACTGCATGTGATTCAACTCCATTTAGGACTGGGAAACAAACGCTAGCTTGCCTTACAAGAAACACACTCTGCTTTTGAGAAAAGAGCACTCTTCTACTGTACTGTGTTTCCTATGGGGTTTAAACAGTGAGCTTGCTCAGAACAAAAGAACTGTGCTTCCTACACACACGGACCATATCTAGTTCAACTCTGCTGAGGAAACTGACAAGAACAGTTGCTCCTAATCAGTCCAATACACTGTACTTGAAGGGAACAGACGCGAGTACTATTTGCACTGTGTATGGCATTTGGAGCGCAAGAGTTACTCTTCTTACCAGAAAACAACTCTTGATCGTAGGACCAAAAACTGCATGTGACCCAGCTCCATTTAGGACTGGGAAACAAACGCGAACTCACCTTACAAGAAAAACACTCTGCTTTAGAGAAAAGAGCACTCTTCTACTCTACTGTGTTTCCTATGGGGTCCAAACAGTGAGCTTGCTCAGAACAAAAGAATTGTGCTTCCTACACACACGGGCCATATCTCGTTCAACTCTGCTTAGGAAACTGACAAGAACAGTAGCTCCTCTTCAGTCCAATACACTGTACTTGCTGGGAACAGACGCGAGTGCTATTTGTCCTGTGTATGGCAATGGAAGCACAATAGCTACTATTCTTACCATAAAACAACTCTTGCTCGTAGGACCAGAAACTGCATGTGATTCAACTCCATTTAGGACTGGGAAACAAACGCTAGATCGCCTTACAAGAAACACACTCTGCTTTAGAGAAAAGAGCACTTTTCTACTCTACTGTGTTTCCTATAGGGCCAGAACAGTGAGCTTGCTCAGAACAAAAGAACTGTGCTTCCTACACACACCGACCATATCTAGTTCACCTCTGCTTAGGAAACTGACAAGAACAGTAGCTCCTCTTCAGTCCAATACACTGTACTTGCTGGGAACAGAAGCGAGTGCTATTTGCACTGTGTATGGCAATTGGAGCACAATAGTGACTCGTCTTACAAGAAAACAACTCTTGCTCGTAGGACTAAAAACTGCATGTGACTCAACTCCATTTAGGACTGGGAAACAAACGCTAGCTCGCCTTACAAGAAACACACTCTGCTTTAGAGAAAAGAGCACTTTTCTACTCTACTGTGTTTCCTATAGGGCCAGAACAGTGAGCTTGCTCAGAACAAAAGAACTGTGCTTCCTACACACACCGACCATATCTAGTTCAACTCTGCTTAGGAAACTGACAAGAACAGTAGCTCCTCTTCAGTCCAATACACTGTACTTGCTGAAAACAGACGCGAGTGCTATTTGTCCTGTGTATGGAAATGGCAGCACAATAGTGACTATTCTTACCATAAAACAACTCTTGCTTATAGGACCAGAAACTGCATCTGATTCAACTCCATTTAGGACTGGGAAACAAACGCTAGCTCGCCTTACAAGAAACACACTCTGCTTTTGAGAAAAGTGCAATCTTCTACTCTACTGTGTTTCCTATGGGGTACAAACTGTGAGCTTGCTCAGAACAAAAGAACTGTGCTTCCTACACACACGGGCCATATCTCGTTCAACTCTGCTTAGGAAACTGACAAGAACAGTAGCTCCTCTTCAGTCCAATACACTGTACTTGCTGGGAACAGACGCGAGTGCTATTTGCACTGTGTATGGCAATGGGAGCGCAATAGTGACTTCCTTACCAGAAAACTACTCTTGCTCGTAGGACCAGAAACAGCATGTGATTCAATTCCATTTAGGACTGGGAAACAAATGCTAGCTCGCTTTACAAGAAACACACTCTGCTTTTGAGAAAAGAGCACTCTTCTACTCTACTGTGTTTCCTATAGGGCCAGAACAGTGAGCTTGCAGAGAACAAAAGAACTGTGCTTCCTAAACACACGGACCATATCTAGTTCAACTCTGCTTAGGAAACTGACAATAACAGTAGCTCCTATTCAGTCCAATACACTGTACTTGCTGGGAACAGACGCCAGTGCTATTTGCACTGTGTATGGCAATTGGAGCACAATAGTGACTTCCTTACCAGAAAACAACTCTTGCTCGTAGGACCAGAAACTGCATGTGATTCAACTCCATTTAGGACTGGGAAACAAACGCTAGCTCGCCTTACAAAAACACACTCTGCATTTGAGAAAAGAGCACACTTCTACTCTACTGTGCTTCCTATCGGGTCCAAACAGTGAGCTTGCTCAGAACAAAACAACTGTGCTTCCTACACACACCGCCATACCTAGTTCAATTCTGCTTAGGAACCTGACAAGAACAGTAGATCCTCTTCAGTACAATACACTGTACATGCTGGGAACAGACGCGAGTGCTATTTGCCATGTGTATGACAATGGGAGCACAATAGTGACTCTTCTAACCAGAAAACAATTCTTGCTCGTAGGACCAGAGACTGCATGTGATTCAACTCCATTTAGGACTAGGAAACAAACACTAGCTCGCCTTACAAGAAACACACTCTGATTTAGAGAAAAAAGCACTCTTCTATCTACTGTGTTTCCTAAGAGGTCTGAACAGTGAACTTGCTCAGAACAAAAGAACTGTGCTTCCTACACACACTTCCATACCTAGTTCAATTCTGCTTAGGAACCTGACAAGAAGCGTAGATCCTCTTCCGTCCAATACACTGTACTGCTGGGAACAGACAACAGTGCTATTTGTCCTCTGTATGGCAATGGCAGCGCAATAGTGACTCTTCTTACCAGAAAACAACTCTTGCTCGTAGGACCAGAAACTGCATGGGATTCAACTCCTTTTAGGACTGTGAAACAAACCCTAGCTCGCCTTACAAGAAACACACTCTGCTTCTGAGAAAAGAGTACTCTTCTACTCTACTGTGTTTCCTTGGTGTCCAAACAGTGAGCTTGCTCAGAACAAAAGAACTGTGCTTCCTACACACACGGACCATATCTAGTAAAATTCTGCTTAGGAACCTGACAAGAACAGTAGCTCCTCTTCAGTCCAATACACTGTACATGATGGGAACAGACGCCAGTGCAATTTGCCCTGTGTATTTCAATGGGACCACAATAGTGACTCTTCTTACCAGAAAACAACTCTTGCTCGTAGGAAGAGAAACTGCATGTGATTCAACTCCATTTAGGACTGGGAAACAAACTCTAGCTCGCCTTACAAGAAACACACTCTGCTTTTGAGAAAAGAGCACTCTTCTACTCTACTGTGTTTAAAATGGGGTCCAAACAGTGAGCTTGCTCAGAACAAAAGAACTGTGCTTCCTACACACGGGACATATCTCGTTCAACTCTGCTTAGGAAACTGACAAGAACAGTAGCTCCTCTTCAGTCTGATACACTGTACTTGCTGGGAACAGACGCGAGTGCTATTTGCACTGTGTGGCACTGGGAACGCAATAGTGACTTATTTCCCAGAAAACAACTCTTGCTCGTAGGACCAGAAACTGCATGTGATTCAACTCCATTTAGGACTGGGAAACAAACGCTAGCTCGCCTTAAAAGAAACACACTCTGCTTTTGAGAAAAGAGCACTCTTCTACTCTACTGTGTTTCCTATAGGGCCAGAACAGTGAGCTTGCTGAGAACAAAAGAGCTGTGCTTCCTAAACACACGGACCATATCTAGTTCAACTCTGCTTAGGAAACTGACAAGAACAGTAGCTCCTATTCTGTCCAATACACTGTACTTGCTGGGAACAGACGCGAGTGCTATTTGCACTGTGTATGGCAATTGGAGCGCAATAGTGACTCTTCTTACCAAAAAACAACTCTTGCTCGTAGGAGCAAAACCTGCATGTGACTCAACTACATTTTGGACTGGGAAACAAACACTAGCTCGCCTTACAAGAAACACACTCTGCTTTTGAGAAAAGAGCACTCTTCTACTCTACTGTGTTTCCTATAGGGCCAAAACAGTGAGCTTGCTCAGAACAAAAGAACTGTGCTTTCTACACACACAGTCATATCTAGTCCAATTCTGCTTAGGAAACTGACAAGAATAGTAGATCCTCTTCAGTCCAATACACTGTACTTGCTGGGAACAGACGCGAGTGCTATTTGCCCTGTGTATGTAAATGGGAGCGCAATAGTAACTCTTCTTACCAGAAAACAACTCTTGCTGGTAGGACCAGAAACTGCATGAGATTCAACTCCATTTAGGACTGGAAAACAAACGCTAGCTCACCTTACAAGAAACACACTCTGCTTTTGAGAAAAGAGCACTCTTCTACTCTACTGTGTTTCCTATAGGGCCAGAACAGTGAGCTTGCTCAGAACCAAAAAACCGTGCTTCCTACACACACCACCATACCTAGTTCAATTCTGCTTAGGAACCTTACAAGAACAGTAGATCCTCTTCAGTCCAATACACTGTACTGCTTGGAAGAGACAACAGTGCTATTTGTCCTGTGTAGGGAAATGGCAGCGCAATAGTGACTATTCTTACCATAAAACAACTCTTGCTTGTAGGACCAGAAACTCCATGTGATTCAACTCCATTTAGGACTGGGAAACAAACGCTAGCTCGCCTTACAAAAAACACACTCTGCTTTTGAGAAAAGAGCACTCTTCTACTCTACTGTGTTTCCTATCGGGTCCAAACAGTGAGCTTGCTCAGAACAAAACAACTGTGATTCCTACACACACCGCCATACCTAGTTCAATTCTGCATAGGAACCTGACAAGAACAGTAGATCCTCTTCAGTCCAATACACTGCACTTGGTGGGAACAGACGCGAGTGCTATTTTCCCTGTGTATGACAATGGGAGCACAATAGTGACACTTCTTACCAGAAAACAACTCTTGCTCGTAGGACCAGAAACTGCATGAGATTCAACTCCATTTAGGACTGGGAAACAAAC